>NC_046154.1:232420917-232431781 GCF_011064425.1 Rattus rattus | reverse complement strand
CTCATTGTACTTCCGTTCAGTTACGTGTGCTTATTACTACTGACAGCTCAAAAGGCTTTTGAAAGCTGGAGGGCTAGGCTCAATGGTTTGAGGACTGGCTGCTCTCCTGTAGAGGTCCTGAGTTTAATTCCCAGCAACCACAAGGTGGCTCACAACCATCTGTGAAATGATCGATGCCCTTCTGCGTGTGTCTGAGGACAGCTAAAGTGTACTCACATATACATAAAACAAATAAAATCTTATAAATAAAGCACTGTAATAATACACACATGACAGCAAGAGAGAGAAGAAAGAAACTGCACTCTCACATCCGTAATATGGTATTAACTCTCCTTTCATAGCCAACTGATAATAAATAAAATCTCATACTTATTTACAACCCAATATCAGCCCTCCTCTCTCACTCCCTCACGCCAAGTCCTCCACTATTCCACCTTCCCTTCTCTTTGAGTGAGGAGAAGCACCATTCTAGCATCACTCAACAGTCACTCTCCCACAACCCGGTGGGTCGCACCTCCTCCACTGAGGCCAGACAAAGTGGTCCACATTTAGAGTAGCAGGGTCCTGAGGCAGGAGGCAACAGGCTCAAGGGACATCCCCTGCTCCAGTTGTTGTGGACCACATAAGGCCAGATGTGCATCATCTGCTATATATGTGCGCTAGGTCTGGGACCTGATGACTTGCCCCTTTGGGTGGTGGCTTCAGCCCTCTGGGGGCCCCAAAGGGTCCAGAGTTGATTTACTCATGTGGTCTGTGGAGTCCCTTGTCCTCGATTCCTTCTACGCTTCTGTGCAGACTCCCTAGCTCCAGCTAATGATAGCTTGGGTGTGAGTCTCCTCACATCTCTCTCCACAGGCTGCAGCGGAGCCTTTCAGGAGTCGCATGCTATGTTCCTTGTCTTCAAAAGCATCGACGTGACATTACTGTGCTAGTTGATTGCCCTGCCCATTGATGGGGTCTCACTGTAGTCGTTGGTTGGCCATTCCCTCAGCCTCTGCTTATCTTGTAGTCAGATCAGATTTTGAGTGCAAAGGTTTTATGGTGGATTACTGTCCTTATCCGCTCACTGGGAGTACTGCCTGGACTACACGAAGTGAGTCACTCTCATGAGTCCCTATCTCTTCTAGCTTCTAGGAGTTTCAGCAGTTAGAGTCATCCCATAGACCGCTCTGGGATCTCTCCCCATCCCAGGTCTCTAGAACGATCCTGAACAGTGAGAGTTCTCTGGAAGCCAAACTCGTTACTACGAGGCCAAGAGTTAGGCGTTTCCTCCTGTCTTCTCGCCCAGTCGTTCTGTCTGTTTGTTTGTTTGTTTTGCTAAATCTAAAAGTTTAGAGTTGAGCACTTGGTGGCTCATGCCTGTGATTCTAGCCTGTTCTCCAGGAAGGCCAGCCTGGACTCTGTCTTTACATATTCAAAGCTTAGGACACAGATAACCTTTGAAACACACAATTAGAGCTTGCTGGCTAAATGTTAAGCTGTCTCCACACAGTCTTAAACTTTTAGCTTGTATGATTAGCACTAGGACTGCTTTAAAAACTCGGTAATCAGGGCCCATCCACTCCTGGTAGGAAATGTAAACTCAGTGGACCTCAGGTACAGTGCAGGAATCTGTTTTGGACATGCAGCTGTGGTAACCTTTATATAATTGGACTTAAGGCTCTGTGTAAGAATAAAGAATTTAGCTGAAGCGCTAATAGCAATCCGGCTCAGTGGTTAAGAGCACTCACTGCTCTTCCGTGAGGATCTGCGCTACATTCTCAGCACCCATGTGGTGGCTCCAAAACCATCTGTGACTCAGATCCTGGGGATCCTGGATATTCTGATGGCCTCTCACAGACCAGGAAGACACATGGCATACGAAAGATATCATGGCAGGCAAAACCCACTCACACATAAAAGCAATTGATGATGGTGAGTGATGATGATGATGATGATGATGATGATGATTGATCTAAATGCCCATTATTGATGGAACATCTGTGTTCTTTTATTTGTTATTTATTTCATGTGTGTGGTACACACTGTGTCACTGTCTTTAGACACACCAGAAGAGGGCATAGAGGTGCCCATCTTTACAGATGTTTGAGCCACCTCATGTGTAGTTGCTGATTGAACTCAGGACCTCTGGAAGAGTGTCAGTCCAGTGCTCTTAACTGTTGGAGCCATCTCTCCAGCACTTACTGTGTTCTTGTAGAACTATCTGGAAGAATGACGCCAATTCAAAAAGTCATTGTCTCTAGTGCAGAAAAATCCATTCTTAAAGCACAATAAAGTAGACATGGAAGTAAGCATTGGAAAGGATCAGCTTGTTACTGAAACCTCTCAAAGTTAGAAAGGCCTGAAGTCTCACAGCTTGATGCAAACTCTGGATGCTTTTGATGTGTTATCTCACTTTAAGCTCCTGATGTCTGTGGGCAAATGGTGCATTTGCAGCCAGCATATGAGGGAAGCTGCGTTTGGAGAAACTAACATATCGGAGAGAAAGCAAGCAAGTAGGGATTTCAAAACTCTGTCCTGACCAGTCCATGACCTAATCGCTGTGCTGACACACTGCTCCTAAGAGAGGCAGTGCCGCACCTGTCAAGTAGCGCACTGAGGATCCCCTCACAAATTCACATGGGCATTGAAAGTCAAAATGGTTTCTGCACAGAGTCCCTATGGCCTCTCGCCATTTTGCTAACTATCATCCAAGAGCGTTGCATACCAAAGCGCGACGCAAAGCAAAGAGCTACAGAAAAGAGCAAGCAGCGATGAGGGAGGTGGCTTGGGGTGGGGTGCTTGTCTCAGAATGAAAGAAGGCGCTGCAGGATTCGGGTTCCATCACCGCATAGAAAATACTCAAAGCTCCTTGCTCGTGAGTCTGAAGGACAACTTCGTAATGCACTGCGTTTGGAGTGATCTGTCTGAGACTTGCTCGTGTGTCTGTAGAATTCAGCAGGTAGGTGGTGGTGGCAGGACTTCCAGGCTACATCTGGAATAAAACCCCAGTTTATACCAGTAGTCGCTGCACAGGTATGGCTAAACCATATACCTCCTCTTCTAGTGAGTATAACGCAGTCTCATTCCCATGCAGCCATAGGGGGCCAAATAGGCAGAAGCAGGCTTCAGAGTCTCGAACATCCTCTTAAGTCCACACTGTGCTGCGATCACCAGTCACAGAGCACCCCGGATTCCAGCTCTGTGAGATCAGCTGCATAGCCACTGCTGCCAGAATGAGGCCCTTTCTTCTTTCCATTCTGTCTCGATGGAACTACGCTCTGCCACCTCAAGTGTCAGACCTCTTTGCACTTGCCTGTTCATTTTCATCCACGACTAAGAGTAAGACAATGGCACAACTGATGTATCTATCTGGTCTTGAAGGGTTTAGCAGGTTTGTGCATAGGGCCTGGCTTACCCGACCTTCTCAGAAACGTCAGCTATGCATGATGCCAATGTCCTCTGAGGCCTCTCCGGGCCGACAGTCTTGGGGATCTGCCAGGACAAGAGAAAAGGAGGTGCAGGTCTTCGCTGAAGGATGCTGACCCTGATGCCCTGCTCTTGATTTCCTTTCGAGTTGGTGGTCCTTAGGCTGAGAGAGGAACATCCATGGTGAGAGCCAGCTCAATTCAGGGCAACCCCTCTGCATGCCTACTCTAATTTCACCTCCTCTAATTCCCTTTAAGACTCCTCTGAGGCCTTCATTGCCAGCACTTGGGTGGCACACAGACCAGTGGACTACTGAGTTCAAAGGCCAGCATGGCCTACCAAGCAAGTTCCAGGACAGCCATGAGCTGCAGAAAACCCTGTCTCAAACAAACAAAGAAACAAACGATGATTCCTCTAATGAAGCTGGAAGGAGAGCTCAGCCATCTGCAAATCCTTACTGAGCAATCTCATGAGGACACTGCATAAAAGCATGGTGTGCTGTCACACACCGGTATCTTCTGGCACTTGGTGAGTGGGGGCACAGGACATAGACTGGTTCCCAGACCTGCCCAGTCCTATTGATCCGAACCAGCTCTGGACCCAGTAGAATGACTCTGTACTCACAAACAATGTAGAGTGCAATGGGAGACACTCGGTCTTGGACTCGACTCCATTTGCACGTGCAAACAAAACCTTCTCTAGAACAGTGGGCACCTTTAACCTGTGGGTCAGATCCCTTTGGGGAGGTCAAAAGATTCCCTCAAGGGTCGCTTATATCAGATGTTTACATTTGGTGATTCATAGCAGCAGCAAAATTATGGCTACAGATGGCCCAACAAAATACTCTACATGGTTTGGAGTCACCGCACCCTGAGGAACCGTTTTAAAGAGTTGCACCATTAGGAGGGTGTGAGCAAGCCCATTGTCTAGAAATACTGGGCCCAGTGTTGTGCGATGCAGTTTATGATGGCTCCCTTCCCCAAAAGCTTGGTCTAGTGGCATTGACTCATCGAGGAGGCAACTGGACTGCTAGCAACATTAAGTTCACCAAATGGATGGATTAATCCGGTGAGAAATGCATAGTGCAGATGGCTATCAGGAGGAGATTCCAGTGACCAGGCGTGCCTTCAAAGGATCTCATCTGGCTATGCTCTCCTCAGCTCACTGGCTGTCGGTAAGGCAAGCAGCTTCTCATCAACTGCAATTTCTTACCTCCTCCCATCATACACAGCAGAGATAGCTGCCTTTGGCGAGACCACATTCTTCCTTCTTCTTTTTACATTGTCTTGGGTATTTATCAGTTAGCGGCTAGAAATGCGACTGATCTCGAGCCCATGGGACCTGAACCATAAAATTTCTGAGGAAGCAGATAGGATTTAGGGTTGAAGCAGGTTTACTATTTGTCAATCTGCATGAACAGAGAGCCACACTAAATAGCATGTTTCTAAATTGCAGATTCTAATGAGAAACCTGTCCATGTTCCAGCACATCTTTAAGGTGATGGGACGCAATGTTGTATCTAGAGTTCCTCCAATTTTATTATTCTGGAATTTCTGATTTTATGGTTTGAATTGCACTTACAATCTAATTTGAGTTGATGGCTTCAGTTGGTTGGTTGGTTTGATTTTGTTTGTGTGTGACAGAGTTTCACTGTGTAGCCCTGACTGTCTAGGAACTCATTCTATAGACCAGGCTTGGCCTTTGAACTGATGCAGATCTGCCTGCCCTGCCTCCCAAGTGCTGGGATCTGGAAGATGTCAAAGGCCGCCACGCAGCTTGACACCATCAATTTTTGACAACTTAAACACAAACTCACATACACCTATAGTTTCTACAGATGGATTTCCCTGTCCTAGTAAACAAATGTAATGTGGACAAATTTGCATTCCGTGAGTTTGAGTTTAGCACTGTCTGTAACAAGCCTTGAACCTCAAGCCCTACTGTATCATCTATTTCTCACCCCATCAACAGGCTCTTTGAGATAGCAGGAGACTCGAGTTCAGCCTTCCAAGTACCTTAGCTCAGGCATCCAGACTGCCTGCCTCCGCCCATACACCGTGGTGCAGTGTGGGTGATGTGGATGACTGAATGTCCCCACAATCTCCAGCCTTTGTGTACTTAATCTCCATTGGCTCTGCACTGTTTGGGCCGAGGCCAGGAGTGGCGACGCCCTGGCTGGAAGGAGCATGTCAAAGCTGCTGCTTCACCAGTTTGAGCTCTCTGCTTGGCATTTTTGGTTCAAGGTGTGAGTCCTGAACTTCTGGCTCAACATGCCATTCGCGCCCACTTGCCACCAGCTTCCTATAGTCATGATGGAGATCCTCATGGCTGGACACAGACATGGGCGAAACAAAGACTTCCTTCTGCAAATTACCTTGTATGGTATTTTACTCCATGCAGCAGTGAAAGTTATACATCAGCATGGGGACCAGAAGGGCCTCGTTGACGCATCTGGAAATGTCTCTATCTGCTATCTGGCTTTGGGATCTCGTGTCCAGCAAGAATGAAATCTCATGCGTTCTTTTCCAACCCACTGCCGAAAGTTAACAGTCTTAGTCCCTGAAAGGGCAGGCAAGAAGGTAACTGAAACTCCTAGTGACGAGTCACGGGACAATCAGATATTTAGGTGGATGTTTCGCTTTAAACTTTGAGTTTGGATACGATTTGATTTACAATCTTACAAATCCACTGAGCGGCTTTGAGTGACGGTTTCACGATCTCAGTTGACTACATCTGAATTAACTAAAATCCAAAAATTGAAGATACGCCTGTGAGGGACTTTGTCAATTTGGTGAGGTAGCCCCACTTCTAGGTTTTTTTTTTTGTTTTTGTTTTTTTTTTGGTTTTTTTTTGAGCTGGGGATCAACTCAGGCCTTGCGCCTTTAGGTAAGGCCTAACACTGAGCTAAATCTCAACCCCGGTAGCTCCCACTCTAATCTGGAATTTTGAGATAGGAAGACAAACGCCTTCAGTCTGGAACTGGAGACAAGAAGACACACCTTTAATCTGGGTCACACCTTCTGCCGGAAGCCTATGAGGACATGGAAAGGAGAGAGCACTGTGTTCTTGCCTGCCTGCCCACCCACCTGTAAGCACATCAATTCCTCACACCCAAGCGATTTGAGCTTGCTTTTTGGTATTCCAGCATCTACTGAGAGACTGGCCAGGACTGCGTAACTTCTGGATTCTTGGAGCCTGCATTCAGTCAGGCGTTGCTAGATTACTCTGCGTTTCAAATCTAAATAAATCCCTCACACATTCACACAATCATACATACAAACTAAAGAGTTCTGAAAGCACTATGTTTATATTTCACACATGCAAATAATTAAACTCTTTGTTGTTGTTGTTTTGTCATGTTTGCATTTGTTTTTGAGACAGGGCTCCCTATGTATCTGTACTGACCTTAATCTCACAATTCTCCAGCGCCAAATAGCTTCCTGAATGTTGGGATTACTAACGTGCAATTACCACACCAGGCTAATAACCTCTCTGGAAATTTTCTTACCCAAAGACAGTTAGAGGATAAGCATGAAATATAAGAAATACACGTCTTTCAGCTTAGCTATGATAGAGTGTTTTCTGGGGCTGGAGGTGCCAGCTCAGGAGGTTAAGAGCACTGGCTGCTCCTCCCGGTTCAATTCCCAGCAACCACGCGCGGCTCACAACCATCTATAACCAATGGGATCTGATTGCCCTTCTGGGTGTGTCTGAAGGGCGAGATTTACAGTGTGCTCACATACGATGAAATACATACATCTGCCAAAAATTATTTTCTGATTATTTTGTCATACGCCTAGATAATCCAAACTTTATAACTGCTACTGGAAATCACCAAAAGTAGCCGAGTCATATTCATTGAGAAATCCGATAATCATTGCAGAAGCTTTAAAACAGAAAAGAGGGTTTGTTTGTGTTTACGCCTTTCTCTGCCACCATTAACATTTCAGTATGATTTTCAGATTAGCTATTCCAAAATGAAAGACGGTGTGAAATTTCTCTTTCTTCTCCTGCAAGGCTATTTGGTCTAAGAATGTAGGAAGTGTCTTTTTAAATAAGTAGCATTTAGTAATTATATTTCATACCACAGCTGTGAGGTGAAGGTTCAAAAAAACCAAAAACAAAAACCAAACCAAAAAAAAAAAAAAACAAAAAAAAACAAAAAAAAAAAAAAAAAAAAAAACAAAAAAACACAAAAAAAAACAAACACCCCAACCCTTTTTTTCACTCACCCCCAGTAAATAAGCAATACACTAGGATTCATCACACGTGAACCAGTTTCCAAATTATTTCATGAATACATCTGCTGCTACGTCCCTCTCTCTAAGGTCTCACAATGGGCTCTCAAGCCCATGCTTGTAACAGCTCACAATGTCCGCAGGTCCAGGGTATCCACATTCCACTGGCTTTTGATCGTAAAGCATGAGTCCTATGCTCTTTTAAAGTCATTTTGATCCAGCATATGTCTCTAAAGATAGAAGTCTTTCAAGAGGCCCTCTCAGCTGCATAAGCCAAATGCTGTCTCGATTCCCAGCCAGAGCTCTGGCACTCACAAAAGTCAGTTGCTACTCAAATGTAAGCAGTTTCATTTCCAACCTTTCCACGCTAAAAGTACATATTTTCAATATGTTTCTTCTTCCTTCTTTGTAAAAAAAAGGCAGGCTACAAACTGTAGGATTGCAACAAAAAATTACAATGGGAAATTGAAATTATGTTGCCACAATGAAATATTGAGGAAATTAATGCTGGTTTGTGAAGTTCAGTAGCTAAATATTCCGGTTTGAATCTGGAGGTTCTGGATGCTTTGGGACATAGGATCTAGCTTGAGATAGTCACTAGAAGTAGATTCTGAGACATATTATCCCTGGCAATTTTCTGAATCCTTCTCTCTCTGTTTGCTCTTTGCTGTGATAGGAATAGCCCTCTGATGCTCTGCTCAAAGGCTGAGAACTAAGCAAGCATGTAACAAACTCTTTGCAATGGTGGAAAGATAGATCTTTCCTAAGCTGTTTCTGTGAAGTATATGGTAACAAAAGTAGCTAATACGTCAAAACCTAAAGTATATAAACAACAAAAAAATGTAGCTCTTCTTGGCTATTTAGCACTTTCTACTTTTATTTTACAAATAGAGTGGCCTAGGTCAGGCTCTTCCTAAAACATCCCTTGGGTAAAGGGTTAGGAAAGCATAAGGTTTCTTTGGTAGGTGACACCATTAGATCCTTCTAAGGAAGAGGTGACACAGAAGTGGGGCCCTACCAGAGAAGCAGTTTCCAGTAGGGTTGAACTTGAATGGAGAAACTTGAGCGGGGAAGACACCTTGGAGTTATCCAAGGAGAAAAAGGAGAAAAAAAGTTGCTGTCTGTCATGTCACCTACTACCTGCCAAGTGTTTATAGGGCTTCTGTCCTTTCCAGGCCACCTCGGATGCCAGGTTCCCGGTGCTTGAAGTCCCTGGTGGCTCATCCGAATTTGAAGGCCAAAGGAGATGAGGGCATCTACATCTATTTTTTTAAATGTGATTAAGAATGGGTTTGGCTGGGTGAGACTGTTTAGTGGTTAAGAACACTGTGCTCTTCCAGAGGATCTGGGTTCCTAGCACCCACATGGTGGGTCACAACTGTGTGTAACTCTAATTCCAGGACCAGACACCTCACACAGACATATGTGGCAAAACATCATCCACATAAAAATAGAAAGGGTTTTATTTTTTTTAAAGTGTTTTTGCCAGGCAGTGATGCACATCTTTTCCTAACTAGGAGGCAAAGACAGGCAGATATTCAGGAGTTGAGGCCAGCCTGGTCTACAAAGTAAGTTTCAGAACAGCCAGGGCTACATAGAGAAAAACCGTTTCAAACATCCCCAACTCCCCCACTCCCCCCAAAATAAAAAAAAGAATGTGGTGTTTGCTGGAGGATGATGTGGCTCAGTGGCAGAAACTGTCTTAGAATGTTCAATTCCAGCATGGCTGCAAAGTAAAATAAATATTTCTAATCAGGGTTGGAGCCATGACTCAGCACTTAAGAGCACTGCTTTTTTTTATAAGACCTGGGTTCCATCTCTAATACCCACAGGGCAACACTCAGCCATTTATCACTCTAGTTCCATGGCATCTGACACCCCTTTGACCTCTAGGGGAGGGGAGGGCATTGAACACATAGGTATACAGATGTATGTGCAGGCCAAACAGCCATACACACAGAATAATTTTAAACATATGGGGTTTCAATTTATACAGGCCTAGTTTGAGTCCCTCCTCTTCCACTTCTATGTGACAAAGCCTAAATGACTTAAGCTAAGACTCCGTTTTCTTATTTGTAAATGTAAAAAGTAGTAGAACATACCTACTCAAGCCTGAGGAGGCCCGTTTTGAGGATTACAGGGTGCAGACTACAGATGAGGAAAGGCTTCACTGTGTGTTAGAGAATCGAGGCAAATGCACATTGAAGATTTTGTTGGTAAAGTGTGGCTTTGTTACCTCTAGCAGGAAACACCTGGGTTGGCGTCTGGGCTCACACTTTCTGATAATCTGAATTTCACCAAGAACAGACTAAGTTATTCGACACTGGCCTTCAGACAGAGGTTAAGGGGACACTGGCATTAGGGCCAATCTAGGTCAACTATATTAAGAATTGCCCCAAATAAATAAATAAAAACCCAAAACAAACAACAACAACAACAAACCCCAGCTGGGCAGTAGTTACTTACACCTTTGATCCCAACACTCAGGAGGCAGAAGCAGACAAATCTATCTCTATGAGTTCAAGGCCAGCCTGATCTATATAGTGAGTTCCGGGACTGCCACAGCTAAACCAGAGAAACCCTGTCTTGAAAAACAACAACAAAAAAAAAGAATTACAAACGATCTTGGAGGATCTTGACCGCTTGTCGTTTCCAACCATCTTTTAAAATGAGTCTTTCTGCTAAGGTGAACATAAGAGAATTTCTGTTAACTTGCAAACTCAGAATCACAACCAAACAAAGCCAGTCCAACAAAGTTAGCTGTTGGCTGCCTCTTCCTTTGCACAAATATCCTTCCTCTGTATTTTGTTCTTGCTCTCAGAGCTAGGGGAAATGAGCACCTACAGCCTTCCAGTCCTTTCTGCAGTCATTCTGCAGATTGTGTAAAGCTTACGATTAATTGGATGCGTTTCAAACTATGCAAACAAATATAAGCAAAGCTAGCCAGTGATTGATCCCTTCATAGCCTTAGAATAATACATTCAGTAGAAGTGGTTTCTGAAAGTGTAGTAAAAATGATCTGGTCTCTCTTTGAAAGGCTGTTCTAAATCCTACTCTGCTTTTTATTTTTTTCACATTTGTGTATGTATGTGTGTGGTGTGTATGGTGTGTGTGTGTGTGTGTATGTGTGTGTGTATCTGTATGAGTGTATATGTGTTTGCGTATTTTGTGTATATGTAGTGTGTGTGTGTTTGTTTTTTTAAGATTATTTATTTTAT
>NC_046154.1:232413417-232415917 GCF_011064425.1 Rattus rattus | reverse complement strand
AAGAGCTGTCCTCAGCACATGTGTATTGTTCAAAACACATTTCCCAGTGGCCCAGTGTTTGCTGGACTTCTCGTGGTACTCTGGTCATAAGAATTTTCATCCGGACAAAGAATACAAATGGCATTCAAGGTCCAGACAACCATGGTGGTGAGATAAGGGGCATTTGAAGCTGTAGAGTAAGTATATACTGGGACCCAGGGGCTGCTTCCCACTAACTCCCCTGTATTATTTGGAAGTCCAGATGTTCCCAGTATTCAAGTGAGACCTGAAGCCAGCAGCCCTTCATTCATGTTAGCGCCCCTGCCAATGCTTAAGCATCTTTCGTTACAACTCTGGAACAATCTTCACTGCATTGCTCTCAAGGTGAGTCTTACCAAGCCTTCCTCTGATAAGAAGCCTCTGCATCTTGTTTTATCAAGGACACAAGAAAACCAACAGAGGGCTGGAGAGATGGCTCAGCAGTTAAGAGCACTGACTGCTCTTCCAGAGATCCTGAGTTCAAATCCCAGCAACCACATGGCGGCTCACAACCATCTGTAAGAGATCTGATGCCCTCTTCTGGTGTGCATGAAGACAGCTACAGTGTATTTATATAGAATAAATAAATCTTTTTTTTTTTTTTTAAAGGCAGAAAACCTACAGAATCACCAAATCTGGACTCATAGGGGCTCACTGAGACTGAAGGGACAATCAGGGAGCCTGCATGGGTCTAACCGAGGCCCCCCGGACATGTTATAATTGTGTAGCTTGGTGTTTTTGTGAGATTTTTTTCTTTAAAGTTTATTCAATACAACATAATCTCCAACGTCACTGAGGTGGCTGACCATGTCCATGACCAAAGCCCCCTCTAAACTGGAATTCCATTGCTGAGCCAGCCCCAGCCTCAGCTTTTCCGGTCAGCTCTGAGGGCACAGCACTCCTTCTGTAGGTCTGTCTGCCTCCCTCCTCTTTGTGAATCTTGCAGGCGCCCACCCTCTAAACCTTTGGGCCGAGGCCTGCTGGCGCAGGGGTGGCGGCACAATCTCGGAGGTAGGTGGTAATCTCCTGAGATACTGGATGCCCTCATTCGTGGAGGTACCAGTAGAAATGTTCAAGCAAACTGCTCCTTCATGTAGCCTTGAGACTTGAGAGACTGCATGGCCTTCATGACGGAAGGTTGGGGAAACATTCTTGTGTGCCAGCTCAGGGTGTTTGGGCATGTATGTCTTTTTTGGCAACCATCACCCCTTCCTTAAAAAGGGGTTCACAGATGGCACTCTGATTCTTCTTAGGCATCAACATCGCGGTGGCTGCAAGGCCCGAGGCAGAGGCTGGAAAGGAGTGCGATTTTAACAGAGGGAGGGAGCACTATTTCTGATGTTTTTGCCTACTTTGGGGATTCTTGTCCTCTAGCTAGGCTGCATTGTTGTCATCTAGCCTTAATATGAGGGGAGGTGCCCAATCTTACTGCCACTTGATATGCTGATTGGTTAATATCCTTGGCAGGCCTGCTTTTTTCTGAAGGGCAATAGAAGAGTAAGGGAATATCCCCTCCCCTTTGCAGAAATCAGATGTGGCAGGGAGGGGAACTGCAGTTGGCATGTAATGTATGAGATAATAAATTCACAAACAGAAATTTTAAAAGATGAAAAACATTTCCTGATTGCTTCTCTGTGGCTCTTGTGGTATCATCTGTTGCTCTGCAGGGACTTTTGTCTAGTCCATTTGATCACGCTTTGTCAAATGTGTCCAGGGACTCAGAACCTTTCCAACGGATGAGTAATGCTTTCAGAGACGGAGCATCCAAACTATGGTCTCCAGGCTGTGCACTCAGCTCTGTGGTAGACTGCTTGCTTAGCCTGTGTAAGGCCTCAACGGAATTGTAGGTTTAGCTCTTACAACTCAGACCCCTGATCCATTTCTGCTGGTTTCTATATGGCAGGAGGCAAGGATTCACTATCATTCTTTTGCATTTGGACATTCAATTATGCCAATGCCATTGGAAGACTGTCTTTTTCCTAGCTCATAAACTGTCATCATTCTTAAATCCATTTTATCAGATATTTTGACTTCAAGACTTTCAATCCTCTCCCATGAGTTTGTCCTTCCTCAGGCATGTAGACATCTGTTCTCTAGACTTAGAGCCATGAAGCCAACTAAGCGTTGCTTAACTTCAAAATGGTGAGCCAAATCATCTTTTTACTCTCAGGCATTTTGTCATGGAAAATGATCAAACTGAATTACTTCCTGACTTCCTTTTTGGATTATGTACTAGCAATGAATAGAAACCACTGATTTTTACCGTCTTTCTTATAGTGATTAATTCACACAATGGTTCTACCAGTTTCTTCTGATTTTCTTAGGATTTCCTAAATGGTACTATGTACGCTGTAACTGTTTATATTTTTTTCCTTTCAGATTTAAATGAATTATCTTTAACTGCTCTAAATATTTTCAACAAGAAAAAAAGTCAACATTCCTCTTTATGTAATTGGCTAATAGTATTTAGTGTATGCACTCA
>NC_046154.1:232278027-232413317 GCF_011064425.1 Rattus rattus | reverse complement strand
GTGCATACACTAAATAAACCAGCCAGTACATAAGAGTCCTAACTGTTTCCTCCAAAAGTACACATTCCCTGAAGTCTATGAACAAAAGTGCACATTGAGTAATTGTTGGTTAAGTGAATCAAAACTGGAAGCCTGTGCTAAAACCAAATCATACTAGCAGAATGCTGGAGAAGTTTTAATTGGAAGGGATGATGGTGATGGGAGAAGCATTTCGACCTGTCTTAATGTGAATCTTCTCAAGATGAGAAGTGTCCAGAGACTGTAAGATGAGAAAGGAGATGAAATGGGTTTTTAATTGGTTTATCTGAAGAAGAATAGCCCACTTTGGAAGAGGAGTGATACAAGTTTCAAAGGAAAAGGAAAGAGAACATCTTTTTTTTAAGTTAAAAGTTTGTTTTTAGTGTGTGTATTCCTGTGTGTGCGTGCTATGTGTGTGTGTGTGTGTGTGTGTGTGTGTGTGTGTGAGAGAGAGAGAGAGAGAGAGAGAGAGAGAGAGAGAGAGAGACTTGTGGGTATATTTGAGTGTCCCTAGAGAGCAAACCCTTAGAGCTGGAGGTGTTTGTGAGCTAGCTAGTGTGGGAGCTGGGATCTAAACGCTAATCCTCATTATGATGTGAGCAGCAGGTGCTCTCAGCTGCCTGATCCCCAGAAGATGGGTTTGATTTTGTTGTTGACTTTTAGGAAGAAAAGCATCATTATTGAAATGGGGGCAGAAGGAGTTTCAAAGTCCCTTCTTCAAGCTGATATTACCAAGGAGGCTGGGGATACCCAGGGTGTTCCCTAGGGCTGCTGCTGCTGCTGCTGCTGCTGCTGCTGCTGCTGCTGCTGCTGCTGCTGCTGCTGCTGCTGCTTCTTCTTCTTCTTCTTCTTCTTCTTCTTCTTCTTCTTCTTCTTCTTCTTCTTCTTCTTCTTCTTCTTCTTCTTCTTCTTCTTTCTTCTTCTTCTTCTTTCTTCTTCTTCTTCTTCTTTCTTCTTCTTCTATTCTTCTTCTTTTCTTCTTCTATTCTTCTTCCTATTCTTTCCTCCTCCTTCCTTCCTCTCCTCC
Source organism: Rattus rattus (assembly GCF_011064425.1). Classification (NCBI taxonomy): domain Eukaryota; kingdom Metazoa; phylum Chordata; class Mammalia; order Rodentia; family Muridae; genus Rattus; species Rattus rattus. The sequence goes on along the minus strand of NC_046154.1, from coordinate 232,412,272 downwards.
TCCTCCTTCTTCCTTCTTCTTTTTCTTTCTTTCTTTCTTTCTTTTCTTTTTTTTTTCCTCCTCCTTCTTTTCTCCACCTCCTCTTTTTCCTCTCCTCCTCTTCTTTCAAAGTTTATTTTTTTAATTTTATGTGTATAGATGTTTTGCCCACATGTATGTTTGTACAGCAAGTGCACACTATGCCCTTGAAGACCAGAAGAAGTGGTTGGATCCCCTGTAACTGGATGAACAGTTGGTTGTGAGCCTCCATGAGGATACTAGAAACTGAACCTGGGTCCTCTACAAGAGCAACAAGGACTCTTAGCCACCATGTCTCCTTTCTTCCCTGCCCTCCATGCCTCTTGACCTTTTTCTACTCTGTCATTTAGCTTCCTGGCACATCACCCAGCCCATGGATTTCTTGAAAACACATTCTCTCTTCCACCTGTTGACACTCCATTCATTGAGCTTCACTCCAATCCTCCCATCTCCACCTCCATGCTGAGACTTCAGGTGTAGGGGGCCACTAGCTGGCTCAGGTCCTAGGTCCTTTAAGTTCATCAGCTTAGTTTGTTTGGTCTTAGGTTTTGATTATAGACCCACCATCTGCACAATAAATTCTTAGTTGACAATAAAGAGGTATCAGATAAGGAGAGAGGATCACTAGTGGGGTTGGGATTTGGCTCAGTGGAAGAGCGCTTGCCTAGTAAACCGAAAGGCCCTGGGTTCGGTCTCCGGCTCCGAAAAAAAAAAAAAAAAAAAAGGATCACTAGTGAGGAACAGGAAGATAGGCAGTTGGTACAGAGTGGGGGCACTTGGAAGGCTCTGGTGAGGGAAGTCCAAACCTCAGAGAAGTAGAGCTGGGCGGCCATGTCCTCTGGCAATGCCAACACACAAGAGTCAGAGACAAGAGCTTCATGAGCCTGAGTGACATAAGATTTTGATTCAAACCAGATCAGAGTAGGGGACCAGTAAGATGGCTCACTGGGAAAGGTGGGTAAGGGCACATGTCATCAAGCCTGACGACCTGGGTTAAACTCTTGAACACACATAGTGGAAGGAGAGAACCAATTCTGACACCTGAAAGTTACCTTCTGACCTCCACACGTACCCCTTAGTACACACACACACACACACACACACAGGCACACACAGGCACACACACACACACACTTAAACACACTATACACATAAAGATACACATACATGTAAGCACGTATATACAGAGACACACATGCACACATACATACATGCACAGACACAAATACATATACACACTACACACACAAATATATACAAACCACATATATATAACACTATACACACAAACATATACAAATACATGCATACGGGCTGGAGAGATGGCTCAGCAGTTAAGAGCACTGACTGCTCCTCCAGAGGTCCTGAGTTCAAATCCCAGCCAACACATGGTGGCTCACAACCATCTGTAATGGAATCTGATACCCTCTTCTGGTGTGTCTGAAGACAGCTACATTGTATTTACAAACATAAAATAAATAATCTTAAAAAAACAAACACACACACACTACATATAAATACACAAAATAGGGGTTGGGGATTTAGCTCAGTGGTAGAGCACTTGCCTAGCAAGCACAAGGCCCTGGGTTCGGTCCCCAGCTCCGAAAAAAATAAATAAATAAATAAATAAATACACAAAATACACAAACACATATACACTCATACAGATACACACACACATACACACACACACACACACACACCATACACACCACACACATACATACACAAATGTGAAAAAAATAAAAAGCAGAGTAGGATTTAGAACAGCCTTTCAAAGAGAGACCAGATCATTTTTACTACACTTTCAGAAACCACTTCTACTGAATGTATTATTCTAAGGCTATGAAGGGATCAATCACTGGCTAGCTTTGCTTATATTTGTTTGCATAGTTTGAAACGCATCCAATTAATCGTAAGCTTTACACAGTCTGCAGAATGACTGCAGAAAGGACTGGAAGGCTGTAGGTGCTCATTTCCCCTAGCTCTGAGAGCAAGAACAAAATACAGAAGAAGGATATTTGTGCATAAGGAAGGGCAGCCAACAGCTAACTTGCTGGGTCGCAAACAGGCGGGCTTTGTTTGGTTTGTGATTCTGAGGTTGGAAGTTAACAGAAATTCTCTTATGTTCACCTTAGCAGAAAGACTCATTTTTAAAAAGATGGTTGGAAAAAGACAAATGGTAGGGGAGGAACATCAGGACTCCTCCAAGTCGTTTGCAATTCTTTTTGTTGTTGTTGTTTTTTCAAGACAGGGTTTCTCTGGTTTAGCTGTGGCAGTCCCGGAACTCACTATATAGATCAGGCTGGCCTTGAACTCATAGAGATAGATTTGTCTGCTTCTGCCTCCTGAGTGTTGGGATCAAAGGTGTAAGTAACTACTGCCCAGCTGGGGTTTGTTGTTGTTGTTGTTTGTTTTGGGTTTTTATTTATTTATTTGGGGCAATTCTTAATATAGTTGACCTAGATTGGCCCTAATGCCAGTGTCCCCTTAACCTCTGTCTGAAGGCCAGTGTCGAATAACTTAGTCTGTTCTTTGTGAAACTCAGATTATCAGAAAGTGTGAGACCAGAAGCCAACCCAGGGGTTTCCTGCTAGAGGTAACAAAGCCACACTTTACCAACGCAATCTTCAATGTGCATTTGCCTCGATTCTCTAACACACAGTGAAGCCTTTCCTCATCTGTAGTCTGCACCCTGTATATTAATCCTCAAAAACGGGCCTCACAAGGCTTAGTAGGTGTGTTCTACTACTTTTTTACATTTTACAAATAAGAAAACGGAGTCTTAGCTTAAGTCATTTAGGCTTTGTCACATAGAAGTGGAAGAGGAGGGACTCAAACCTAGCCTGTATAAATTGAAACCCATACAACCCAAAACAAAAATTATTCTCTGTGTATGGCTGTTTGGCCTGCACATACATCTGTATACCCTATGTGTTCAGTACCCTCCCCCTCCCCCAAAAGAGGGTGTCAGATGCCATGGAACTAGAGTGATAAATGGCTGAGTGTTGCCCTGTGGGTATTAGAGATGGAACCCAGGTCTTATAAAAAAAAAAAAAAAAAGTAGCCAGTGCTCTTAAGTGCCAAGTCATGGATCCAACCCTGTTTAGAAATACTTATTTTACTTTGCAGCCATGCTGGAATTGAACATTCTAAGACAGTTTCTACCACTGAGCCACATCATCCTCAGCAAACACCACATTCTTTTTATTTTGGGGGGAGTGGGGAGTTGGGGATGTTTGAAACAGGTTTTTCTCTATGTAGCCCTGGCTGTTCTAAAACTTACTTTGTAGACCAGGCTGGCCTCCAACTCACAGATATCTGCCTGTCTTTGCCTCCTAAGTACTAGGATTAAAGATGTGCACCACTGCCTGGCAAAAAACACTTTAAAAAAAATAAAAACCCTATTTCTATTTTTTATGTGGATCGGTGTTTTGCCTGCACATATGTCTGTGTGAGGGTGTCTGGTCCCTGGAATTAGAGTTACACACAGTTGTGAGCCACCATGTGGGTGCTGGGAATTGAACCCAGATCCTCTGGAAGAGCACGCAGTGTTCTTAACCACTAAGCAGTCTCACCAGCCTCCCAAACCCACATTCTTAATCACATTTAAAAAAATAGATATTGTAGATGCCCCTCATCTCCCTTTGGCCTTCAAATTCCAGGATGGGCCACCAGGGACTTCAAGCACCGGGAACCTGGCATCCGAGGTGGCCTGGAAAGGACAGAAGCCCTATAAACACTTGGCAGGTAGTAGGTGACATGACAAACAGCAACTTTTTTCTCCTTGGATAGCTCCAAGGTGTCTTCACTGCTCAAGTTTCTCCATTCAAGTTCAACCCTACTGGAAACTGCTTCTCTGGTAGGGCCCCACTTCTGTGTCACCTTTTCCTTAGAAGGATCTAATGGTGTCACCTACCAAAGAAACCTTATGCTTTCCTAACCCTTTACCTAAGGGCTGTTTTAGGAGGAGCCTGACCTAGGCCACTCTATTTGTAAAATAAAAGTAGAAAGTGCTAAATAGACAAGAAGAGCTACATTTTTTTGTTGTTTATATACTTTAGGTTTTGATGTATTAGTTACTTTTGTTACCATATACTTCACAGAAACAACTTAGGAAAGATCTATCTTTCTACCATTGCAAAGAGTTTGTTACATGCTTGCTTAGTTCTCAGCCTTTGAGCAGAGCATCAGAGGGCTATTCCTATCACAGCAAAGAGCAAACAGAGAGAGAAGGATTCAGAAAATTGCCAGGGATAATATGTCTCAGAATCTACTTCTAGTGACTTATCTCAAGCTAGATCCTATGTCCCAAAGCATCCAGAACCTCCAGATTCAAACCGGAATACTTAGCTACTGAACTTCACAAACCAGCATTAATTTCCTCAATATTTCATTGTGGCAACATAATTTCGAATTTCTTCCCATTGTAATTTTTTTTTAAATTTTGCAATCCTACAGTTTGTAGCCTGCCTTTTTTTTTTACAAGAAAGGAAGAAGAAACACATTGAAAATATGTAATTTTTAGCGTGGAAAGGTTGGAAATGAAACTGCTTACATTTGAGTAACCGACTTTGTGAGTGTCAGAGCTCTGGCTGGGAATCAGAGACAGCATTTAACATGCAGCGAGAGGGCCCTTGGAAGACTTCTATCTTTAGAGCATATGCTGGATCAAAATGATTTAAAAGGCATAGGACTAAAATGCTTCACGGATCAAAGCCAGTGGAATGTGGATACCCTGGACATGCGGACATTGTGAGCTACAAGCATGGGTTTAAAAGCCCATTGTGAGACTTGGGGGAGAAAAAAAGGGACCGTAGCAATAGATAATGTATTCATGAAATAATTTGGAAACTGGTTACGTGTGATGAATCCTAATTATTGCTATTTACTGGGGTGAGTAGAAAAAAAAAATCAGAGTCCTGAAAAAAAAAGACGAGTGTTTGCTTTAATTCTTTAGGAAGAAAAATAAGTTACCCTCAATCTTATGTTCTATACTTAATTATTTCACTCAGTTTACAAGCTTTATATTTAGCACCATAGCATATATGTCTTCTCTGTTTCTAACTTAAAAATTTCCAGTCTCTCTACCTCACTAGGAAAAATGTAAATTACCACTCTCCTGTGAATTCTCTGGTTTCTTCTGAACCTTCACCTCACAGCTGTGGTATGAAATATAATTACTAAAATGCTACTCTATTCAAAAAGACACTTTCCTACATTCTTAGACCAAATAGCCTTGCAGGAGAAGAAAGAGAGACAACTTCACACTGTCTTTCATTTAAAAATAGCCAATCTGAAAACATACTGAAATGTTAATGGTGGCAGAAAAAGACGAAACACAAACAAACACTCTTTTCTGTTTTAAAGCTTCTGCAATGATTATCTGGTTTTCTTAATAAAATATAAAAATTTTGTTACTTTTAGTGATTTTAGCAGTTATAAAGTTTGGATTATCTAGACGATGACAAAATAATCAGAAAATAATTTTTAAGATGTATGTATTTCATGTATGTGAGCACACTGTAACTGTCTTCAGACACACCAGAAGAGGGCATCAGATCCCATTATAGATGGTTGTGAGCCACCATGTGGTTGCTGGGAATTGAACTCAGGAGGAACAGCCAGTGCTCTTAACCTCTGAGCCGTCCCTCCAGCCCCAGAAAATAATTCTTTCATAGCTAAGCTGAAAAGTTATGTATTTCTTATATTTCATGCTATCCTTTAACTGTCTTTGGGTAAGAAAATTTCAAGAGGGTTATTAAAGCCTGGTGTGGTAATGCATGTTAGTAATCCCAACATTCAGGAAGCTAAGGCTGGAGAATTGTGAGATTAAGGTCAATCAAGATACATAGGGAGACCCTGTCTCAAAAACAAAACAAAACAAAACAAAACAAACAAAGAGTTTAATTATTTGGTATGTGTGAAATATAAACAGTTTTTGTTTTTAATTTTTTAGTTTGTATGTATGATTGTGTGAATGTGTAGGGATTTATTTAAAAAAAAAAAAAAAGATTTGAAACCAGGTAATCCAACAACGTCTGACTGAACGGAAACTCCAAGAATCCAGTAGTTGCTCAGTCCTAGCCAGTCTTCAGTAGATGCTGGAATACCAAAGCAAGCTCAAACGCCAGTGAAGGAATGATGTGCTTACAGGGGTGGGCAGACAGGCAAAGAACAAAGCTTTCTTCTTTCTATGTCCTTATATAGGCTTCCGGCAGAAGGTGTGACCCAGATTAAAGGTGTGTCTTCTTGTCTCCAGTTCCAGACTGAAGGCGTTTGTCTTCCTATCTCAAAATTCCAGATTAGAAGTGGGGCTACCTCTTCAAATTGAGCAAAAGTCCTTCACGGGCGTGTCTTCAATTTTTGGATTTTAGTTAATTCCAGATGTAGTCAAATTGAGAACAGAAACTGCCACCAAACCGCCATGGGATTTGTAAGATTGTAAATCAAATCGTATCCAAATCGAAGTTTAAACAAACATCCATCTAAATATCTGATTGTCCTGCAATCACTAGAGTTTCAGTTACCTTTGCCTTGTCTTTCAGGGACTAAGACTGTTAACTCGGCTGTGGGTTGGAAAGGAAACGCAAGTTTCATTCTTGTTGGACACAGCATCCCAAAGCCAGATAGCAGATAGAGACATTTAGTCTTCATCCAGAGGCCCTTCTGGTCCCCACATGTATAACTACTTTTCTGTTGCTGTGATAAAATACCATATCCAAGGAAATTTACAGAAGGAAGTCTTTATTTGGCCTATGGTTCCAAAGCGATTAGGATTCCATCATGACTATAGGGAAGCTGGTAGCAAGTGGCGTGAATGGCAGCTGGAGCAGAAGTTCAGGACTCACACCTTGAACCAAAAATGCCAAGCAGAGAGCTCAAACTGGTGGTAGGCAAGGCTTTGACATACTCCTTCCAGCCAGGCCACGCCTCCTAAACCTGCCCAAACAGTGCCGACCCAATGGAGATTAAGTAATCAAAGGCTGGAGATTGTGGGGGACATTCGTCATCCACATCACCACACTACCTTTTTGGTGTATGGGCAAAAGGAAGCAGCAGTCTGGATGCCTGAGCTATACTTGGAAGGGGGCTGAACTGGAGTCTCCTCTGCTCTAAGAGCTGTTGATGGGTGAGAAATAGATGATACAGTAGGCTTGAGGGTTCAAGGCTTGTTACAGACGTGCAGTTCAAACTCACGGACGTAATGTACTCACATTACATTTGTTTACTAGGACAGGGAAATCCATCTGTAGAAACTATAGGTGTATGTGAGTTTTGTGTTTAAAAGTTGTCAAAAATTGATGTGTCAAGCTGGGTGGTGGCGACGCACATCTTTAGTCTCAGCACTTGGGAGGCAGAGGCAGGTAGATCTGCATGAGTTCAAGGCCAAGCCTGGTCTATAGAATGAGTTCCAGGACAGTCAGGGCTACACAGTGAAACTCTGTTAAAAAACAAGAAACAAAATCAATCAACCAAACAAACAAACAAAAAAAAAATCAACTCAAATTAGATTGTAAGTACAAATTCAAACCATAAAATCATAAAATTCCTAGATAATAAATTGGAGGAACTCTAGATAACATTGGGTTTTTTTTTTTCCCTAATGACCTTAAAGATGTACTGGAACATACGGGTTCTCTCATTAGAATCTGGAATTTGGAAACATGCTATTTAGTGTGGCTCTCTGTTCATAGTTGACAAATAGTATGTCCCAACTCCTAATCCTATTTTGCTTCCTAGAAATTTTATGGTTCAGTCCCATGGGCTGTGTCAGTCACATTTCTAGCCGCTCTGACCAAATACCCAAGACAATGTAAAAGAAGAAGGAAGAATGTTTTGGCTCGGCCCATGTGCAGCATCTCTGTGTATTATGTGGGAGGAGTAAGGAAATTGCAGTTGATGAAGCTGTTTGCCTTATGACAGCTATGAAGCCAGGGAGAGACAGCAGTCAGATAGATCCTTTGAAGACATGCCCTAGTGACTGGACTCCTCCTTCTGATAGCCCATTCGGCTATGCATTTCTCAACGGATTAATCCATCAGTGAACTTAATGTTGCTTTGATCCAGTTGCCTCTCGATAGTGTCGCCAACTAGGGACCAAGCTTTTTAGGGAAGGGAGCCATCATAAACACATCACAACACTGGGCCATGTTCTAGACCAATGGTTCTCACCCTTCCTAATGGTGCAACTCTTTAAAACGGTTCCTCAGGGTGCGGTGACTCCAAACCATAAAATTATTTTGTTGCTACTTCATAGCTATAATTTTGCTGCTGCTATGAATCACAATGTAAACATCTGATATGCGACCCTTGGGGAGGAATCTTTTGACCTCCCCCAAAGGGATCACGACTCACAGGTTAAGAAACACTGTTCTAGAAAGGTTTTGTTTTGCACGTGCAAATGGAGGTCAGAGTTCAAGACTGAGTGTCTCCCATTGCACTCTACATTGTTTGTGAGACAGAGTCATTCACTGAGTCCAGAGCTGTCTGACTGGCTAGACTTGCAGGTCTGGGAACCAGTCTATGTCCTGTGCCCCCTACCCCACCAAGTGCTAGAGATACCGATGTGTGTGACAACACACCATGCTTTTGCGTGTCCTCATGATTGCTCAGTAAGGATTTCTGCAAGATGGCTGAGCTATCTTCCCAGCCATTTAGAGGAATCATTTGTTTGTTTCTTTGTTTGTTTGAGACAGGGTTTTTCTGTGTAGCTCTGGCTGTCCTGGAACTTGCTTGGTAGGCCATGCTAGCCTTGAACTCAGTAGTCCACTGGTCTGTGCCACACAAGTGCTGGCATTAAAGGCTCGGAGAGGAGTCTTAAAGGGAATTAGAGGAGGTGAAATTAGAGTAGGCATGCAGAGAGTTGGCCCCTGAATTGAGCTAGCTCACATGGATGTTCCTCTCTCAAGCCTAAGGACCATCAACTGGAAGGAAATCAAGAGCAAGGGCATCAGGGTCAGCATCCTTCCCCAAGGGAAGACCTACACCTCCTTTTCTCTTGTCCTGGCAGATCCCCAAGACTGTCAAGCGGAGAGGCCTCAGAGGACATTGGCATCAGCATAGCTGATGTTTTCTGAGAAGTTAGGGTAAGCCAGGCCCCTAGCACAAACTACCAACCCTTCAAGACAGGATAGATACATCAGTTGTGCCATTGTCTTACTCTTAGTCGTGGATGAAAATGAACAGGCAAGTGAAGAAGTCTGACTTGGTGGCAGAGTGTGGTCCATTTGATGATAGAATGGAAAGAAGAAGAGCCTCATTCTGGCAGTGTGGCTATGCAGCTGATCTCACAGAGCTGGAATCCGGGGTGCTCTGTGACTGGTGATGGCTGTTATAGTGTGGCTTAAGTGATGTTCAAGAGACTCTGAAGCCTGCTTCTTACCTATTTGGGCCCCTATGGCTGCATGGGAATGAGACTGGGTTATACTACTAGAAGAGGAGGTATATGGTTAGCCATACCTGTGGCAAACTACTGGTATAACTGGGGTTATTCCAGATGTAGCTTCAAGTCACCAAGACCACCTACCTGCGAACTACAGACACACGAGCAAGTCTGACAGATCACTCAAACGCCAGTGCAAGGAAGTTGTCCTTCAGACTACCGAGTTAAGGAACTTTGTGGTATTTTCTATGCGGTGATGGAACTGAACTCAGCGTCTTCTTCATTCTAGACAAGCACTCCACCCCCAAGCCATCTCCCTCATCCCGTGCTTGGTCTTTTCAGCTCTTTGCTTTGGTCAGTTTGGTATGCAACAGCTCTTGGATGTAGTTAGCAAATGGCAGAGGCTATAGGGACTTGTACAGTAACCATTTTGACTTCAATGCCCATGAATTTCTTGAGATCCTGTGCATACTACTCTTGAGCAATGCAGCACTGCCCTCTTAGGAGCAGTGTACACAGCATTAGGTTGTAGGACTGGTCAGGATAGGTTTAAATCCCTACTTGTTTACTTTCCGATATGTTAGTTTCTCCAAACACCAGCTTCCTCATATGCTGGCTGCAAATGGCACCATTTACCTCACAGACATCAGGAGCTTAAAGTGAGATAACACATCAAAAGCATCCAGAGTTTGTCAAGCTGTGAGACTTCAGGCCTATAACTGAAAGGTTTTAGTAACAAGCTGGATTTCCTTTCCAATGCTTACTTCCATGTCTCTTGACAGTTTTAAGAATGGATTTTTCTACTCAGAGACAATGACTTTTTGAATTGCGTATTCTTCAGATAGTTCTACAAGAACACAGTAAGTGGGGCTGGAGAGATGGCTCAACAGTTAAGAGCACTGACTGCTCTTCCAGAGGTCCTGAGTTCAATCCCAGCAACCACATGGTGGCTCACAACCATCTGTAAAGATGGGCACCTCATGCCCTCTTCTGATGTGTCTAAAGACAGTGACAGTGTGTACTCACATACATGAAATAAATAAATAAATAAAAGAACACAGTAAGTGTTCCATCAATAATGGGCATTTAGATCAATCATCATCATCATCATCATCATCATCATCATCATCATCAATTACTTTATGTGTATGAGTGGTTTTGCCTGCATGATATCTGTATGCCATGTGTCTTCCTGGTGCCTGTAGAGGCCACAAGAAGTTATCAGATCCCCAGGATCTGGAGTCACAGATGGTTTTGAGCCACCACATGGGTGCTGAGAATGAAGCCCAGATCCTCTGGAAGAGCAGTGAGTGCTCTTAACCACTGAGCTATCCTATTGCTTTAGCCCCTAGGCTAATATTTATTAACACAGAGCCTTAAGTCCAATTATATAAAGGTTACCACAGCTGCATGTCCAAAACAGATTCACAACTGCATCTGAGGTCCACTAAGTTTACATTTCCTACCAGGAGTGGGATGGGCCTGATTACCTATTTTTAAGCAATCCTAGTAATATTCATGCATGCTAAAGTTTAAGACTGTGAGACAGCGAATCATTGTATTTTCTAGCTTATGCTTTCCTAATTGTGTGTTTCCTAAAGGTTATCTGTGTCCTAAGCTTTGAATATTTTCTTTTAAAGATAGAGTCCAGGCTGGCCCTTCCCCTGGAGAACAGGCTAGAATCACAGGCATGAGCTACCATGGCCCAACTCTAAACTTTTAGATTTAAAAAACAAACAAACAAACAAACAAACAAACAACTGTAGGAAGACAGGAGGAAAGCTCAACTCTTGGCCTTACATTAACAGTTGGCTTCCAGAAGGTCTCTCATTGTTCAGGATCGTTCTAGAGACCTGGGATGGGGAGAGATCCCAAAGGGTCTATGGGGATGACTCTAACTGAAACTCCTAGAAGCTAGAAGAGATAGGGATCCTTGAAGTGACTACTTCCTGTAGTCCAGGCAGTACTCCCAGTGAAAGGATAAGGACAGTAATCCACCATAAAACCTTTGACTCAAAATTTGACCTGACTACAAGATAAAGCAGAGGCTGAGGGAATGGCCAACCAATGACTACCCCAAATTGAGACCCATCTAATGGGCAAGAACCAATCCCTGGCACAAGTAATAATACTTCGTGATGCTTGCAGACAGGAACATAGCGTAACTCCTGAAAGGCTCCACCCAGCAGCCTGTGGAAAGAGATGCGGAGACTCACACCCAAGTATTAGCTGGAGCTTGGGGAGTCTCACAGAAGTGTTAGAAGAATTGAGGACAGGGACTCCACAGACCAACAGAGTAAATCAACCTGGACCCTTGGGGGCCCCCAGAGACTGAGCCACCACCCAAAGGGCAAGCACAGGTTGGACCTAGGCCCCCTGCACATATATAGCAGATGAGCAATTTGGCCTTCATGTGGGTCCCACAACAACTGGAGCAGGGGATGTCCCTGAGCCTGTTGCCTCCTGCCTGTGGACCCTGCTACTCTAAATGGACCACTTTGTCTGGCCTCAGTGGAAGAGGATGCACCACTGGTTGGGGGGTGGGAGAGTGGGGTTGAGGGGGTGATACCCAGAATGGTGCTTCTCCTTCTCAAAAGAGAAGGGGAAGGTGGAATAGTGGAGGACTTGCGTGAGGGGAGGAGAGGAAGGGCTGATATTGGGTTGTAAATTAAGTGAATTAAAAAATTAAAAAATTATCAGTTGGCTATGAAAGGAGATTTAATACCATATTAAGTGATGTGGAGTGCAGTTTCTTTCTTCTTTTTCTTGCTGTCATGTGTATTATTACAATGCTTTTTTATTTTTTAAGATTTATTTGTTTTATGTATATGTGAGTACACTTTAGCTGTCCTCAGACACACCAGAAGAGGGCATCAGATCCCATTACAGATGGTTGTGAGCCACCATGTGGTTGCTGGGAATTAAACTCAGGACCTCTGGGAGAGCAGTCAGTCCTCAAACCATTGAGCCATCTCTCCAGCTTTTTAAAAAGTCGCTCTTTTTGAAGCCGGGGGTAGTAATATACACATTTAATCCCAGCACTCAGGAGACAGAAGCAGCTGGGTCTCTGTGAGTTCGAGGCCAGCCTGGTTTACAAAGTGAGCTCCAGGATAGCTGAGCTACACAGTGAGACCCTGTCTCAAAAAACAAGTATTCTTTTTCACACACACACAAACACACACACACAGACACACAGACACACACACACAGACACAAACACACACACACAGACACAGACACAGACACACACACACACACACACACACACACACACACACACACACACTGCTGTTTTGTTTTCCAGGCCTGTGTAGTGTTGACATATGCACTAAACTTTTTTTTGTAGAAATGAATTTACACCCTAATGGGTGTACAAACCAGGTGGCACCACGATTCAGTTATAAAGCCTAACAATGTATTAGTCAGATTTTCTTGTCCCGTGTTCCCAGCTGTGCCTCTGTGCTAGAGAAAGGAGGGGGAGGAGGAAGGGGGAGGACATTTTTACAACCACCAGGAGCATGGCGCTCATTTCTCCAGCCTTAGCATACGTTTACTATTTACATCAACGATCAGTTGGAGGAGCGTTTGTGGGAACAACACTTAGAGTGACCGTCTTCCGTCGTCGTTGACCTTCTGAACTAGCCGACAGAGAACTGCAGGGCCTTTCCATTAGGGCAAAAGTCTCAAGTTCCCCCAACTATAGTCAAATGTTTAAAGTGTCATAGTTTGATGTCATTTTGGTCTATTTTATGTTATCTTGTTTTAAAAACTGCCCCCCCCCCACATAAAGGGTAGAAAGAAGAAAAAGAACAACAGAGGGACGTGTCTACAAACAGAGCTGCTAGAAGTCTGTTCCTCAGACCAGGCTGGCGTCTACTAACCACTTTTTATTCCAAGCGCTTCATTTCCTACCAACACTCTTTTCAGTGTTCCAAAGGTGGGATGGGCTCTGAAGAGCAAAAGTGCTGTGCTTTTTAGAAGCCTACTGAACGACTTCTCATCTCTAACAGCACTGAAGTTTTGTTGTGCTCGTCTGTGGATGACAAGCCGCCAAGCTCGTGCATAAAAACTCCAGGCTTCTCCCTGTGCCAATCCATGGTTAAAACTTACTTCTGGAGCAGCGCAGCTGTTAAAATCAGTCATATTTACGATTTTTATAAATGAGTTTATTTTAATAGAAACAAGTTACCCTGCAAGCGTGGTCTCTAAACAGATTTATGTGGGCTGGCACAATCTGCTATGGGAAACATATATGCATATTGCTTAAGTCTGCAACGTTTTGATTTTTTTTTGTTTCTCTCTCTCTCTCTCTCTCTCTCTCTCTCTCTCTCTCTCTCTCTCAAGTGCTGGTAACAGTCTTGCTTTGTGCAAGGATGCCAGATAATTGGCAGCACTTCAGCCAGGGATACTGTTCCCAGCACTGTGCTATTGAAATTGTTTTCCTGGACAGAAATGCCCTGTGGGAGTAACCTTAAATTGGGAGGCTTCTGGGTTGTTGGCTTTGGGGAGTGGCTGCTTTAGAGCGGGGCATAAGACTACAAACTGGTGCTCAAAAGGAGGAATAAGAAAAGAAACACACATACAGACACACACACACACACACACACACACAGAGAGAGAGAGAGAGAGAGAGAGAGAGAGGGAGAGAGAGAGCACACTGGGGAAGAGAAGCGAAACCCATGTCCCTCAGTACTTCTGTTTGTGCTTTCAATTTTCACTTTGATGTATTTTATGAGCATGTTTTTGCCTAACATCTAGCCTGTAAGATCCTGGAAGACAGAACACAGCCTTCCGGTTCCATGGCTTCCACATCTATGATTCAACCAACTGTGGATCAAAATGTTCAGAAAAAAAAATCATGTATCTATGCTGAACGAGTCAACTTTTTTCTTGACTCCGTATGCTGAGTAGTTACGTACAGCAGCTCTTTGCCTGGCGTCTACACCGTCCTGGTAGAGATGATGTAAACTCCATGGGGGCATTGCACAGATTAGATGCAAATTCCACACCAGTCAGTTTATTTAAGGGACGTGAATAATGCTCCATTTGGGTATTGTGGAGGGTTCCAGAACAATCCCTTTTAGATACCAATGGATGACAGGATGGTCTTACTCAGTTTTATATCTCCTTTGGTGTCCGGCATGTGTGGTTCTTAAAAAGCAAATGGTCGAATGCATGAACCAAAGGTTGAATATCTGAATTTGAAATATTTTCTTTGTTTATAGTTAAATTCTAAACTGGGATTCTCAATGGACCTGGAACTGTCTCTGGGTGAGCATAAACTGGTGTGTGTGTGTGTGTGTGTGTGTGTATGTGTGTGTGCATGTGTGTGCGTGTGTGTGTGCAACTTTTTGTCTTGTATTTTTCTTTTTCTTATGAGGGACACGAGTATTTAAATACATTGTGGAGAAAGCATTGTTTTAGTTTTACTGATATTAGTATCGCATTACAAACTACTTTCTATTTTTTGTTCTTATTAAAAATTACACTGATTTCTTGACTTATTTGTATAAGTAGTTTACATTCTGAATTTAGTTTCAAGAAGCTAGAGTGCTGTTAATTTTTGTCTTAAGAACGGGCTGAGAGTGGGACAGGGTTGAGTACCTCTGCTGGTGAGATCATCATTAAGACTCAGCATACACAAATTTTAGAATTTTAGGATGCAACTAAATATTGTGCGCATTGATTTCAGCAGCCAAGTTTTCCCTTCAAGCAAATGTAGAGTGCAGATTTTCGGACTGGTGTGGCTTGGTGGAGCTCTGTCACAAACACAAAGGGTCTGTGACTGGGATGAGGGTGGGGACTAAACATCCAGGCGCCAAAGAATTCTCTTACGTCCGGAGCCGTGAATACACAGAACACTCTGAGTGGTTTCCTTTTGCCTTCGTTTGTATATTCATTGTAACAATGATGAGAGGGCGGAAAGACAGGTAGGGGCTGGTGCCCACTGAGAGCTCAGTTTCAGTCAGTGTGGCTCGCAGTGGGAAGAGGGACTGCGGCAGCAGGCAGAGGCGGAAGGCTCCAAGTGGGGCCACACTCAACTTTTCCCGTCCAAAGCTGTAACTACGGGTCCCGCTGGACTCGGGCTAGAAGAGGCGGAGCTGCAGCTGACAGGAGCGCGGGACTGTTGACAGCGGGTGGGGGCGCGGCTGGAATCCAGAGGGCGCTCCCAAGGAGGAGCTGAGAGTGACAGTGGGAGTGGCTTAGGGAGGGGCGGGGCCTTAGGAGTCGGGCTCCAAGAGAGAAGGGGTGGCGGAAGACCAAGGCAGTTTCCACGGGAGACAGCGACCTCGGTCGCGGGAGGCGGAGTCCAACTTCTGATGACCGCTGGCCGAGCAATCGCCTGAGGGAGGTGGAGCCTCGCAAGGCCGGAAGGAGGAGCCTCTCATGATAGGGCGTGGCTTCTCGTGACAGAGGCGTGGCTCCCTCCTGACAGGGGGCGTGACTCTTCCTGACAGAGGGCGGGGCGGCGCACACCTCCCGCAGCGCAGGGTTCTAGAGGAGCGGCCTGGGTCGCATCCCAGAGGAGCGGCGAAGTCCTCGAGTGGGGCGCCCATCTCGCTCCGCCTCGGTTGGCTCCTCCTCGCAGCCCTTGTAGGCTTAGGGACCGGGAGTCTCTCTCGCACCCTAGCCTGGCGTCTTGGAGCTCCTGCCTGGCTGCAGAGCTCCGTGGGCCCCCCGCGCGAGGGCCCTCCGAGTGGTTCCGGGGTTAGGGTTCACAGGTCAGAGTTGACTCCCTGAAAAGTGCAGTCGCTCTGAAATGCAAGATGGCGGCGGCGAGGCGCTGAGGCGAGGCGGCCCCTGCAGGTAGCTGCGCGAGCCGGCTGGGTATTGGGCCTCGCGGTTGCGGGGCTGCGGGTGGAACCCGAGCTAGAGCTCGTGGCGAGTGGGGAAGTCTAGAGGCGCGGGCCCTGGCGCGGCACGGGACGGGCAGCAGCGGGGCAGAGACACCCCCACCCCCGGACCCAGCCCACGGCGCTGGGGCACGCAGCATCGGACCCCGAGGGACCGGGCCTGCCCCGCGGCGGGGCGGACAGAGTCTCAGCTCCCGGGTTCTCTCGAGGGTGTGAAAGCGAGGACGGAGCTCTGGGCGGGGGGCTTGGAGGGAAAGCTCCAGTGCCTTGGTTGGGAGAGCACTGAGTAACTTGGGGGTGTTGAGGGGATGGGGTCTCCCTGAGGGGAGGACGTCTCTGGGCCAGCAGACCTTAACTACCGGGCGGGTCCTGGGGGAGATCTCCAGCGTTGGGCCTCCGGAGGCGTGGGGCCACCTCGTGGGGACGCGGCGCAGCCCCTCTGAAGAGTCAGCAAAGGATCTCCTGCTGGACTGTAGTCGCTGGCTTTGGGGTCAAAGCAACGGGAACATCAGCAGGGAAGACTCAGAGTTGCATCTCTAAGAAGTATAATGCGAAGTATATTTTGAGGAAGACCAGGATTTTAGGGGAGAAGTTAATTAAAGAAGGTGGAAACACACTTGTCTCTTTCTGCAGAGGTACAGGAGCGTGAGTGCAGAGACTTGGGAGAGCGATGGACCAGAGCAATCTCCAAGCCTTGGGGCTTCAAGGGAATTGGCTAGGAAGAGGAAATAAAAAGGACTCGGGTCTGATGGCAGGGAAGCCGAGCCCTGACAGAAGCGCTTTCCTTGTGTATTTACACTGAAGTTCCAAGAGAGGGACTTAGAATTCTTTGTTTCGGTGCTCCAAAGGTACCAGTAAGAAACAAACCAAACCGAAGAATAAGATTCTGTTTGCTCTCCTTAGCTTAGGGATTAAGGTTCTGGGAAAAGCAATTGGAAACTGAATATGGAGAAGAAGCGTAGATAAAGTAGGAATTGCTTACAGTACTTTTTTGTCATCAACCCTTCTCTAAAAGACAAAACCAAAACAAACCGAGAAGAGATAATATTTAGGAGGAAATTATAAGAAAGGCTGATTGAGAATTTGTGACGTATTTAGGGTGGGATTCCATGTAACTCGAAGAAGCAATTCTCTTTGAGGTTAATATGATGCCAAATGAAAATCCGGAAGAACCACTCCTCCCCCAGGAAAAGTCTGTGTGTTGCGGGGTACACGAGTACACCTTTTTCTTTGTGGTGCTGCTGGTCATTGTATTTCAGAAGTCTTTGTCCTAACACTTTAATTTGTATGCAGTGGTAATTACCTGTTTCTTTTTAAACTGCCCTGAAAAGGTCATTATTTCATACTGGTAATGGGGATTAGTAAAAGTTTGTCCTAACAAGGCTACTGGCACTAGATTATTTCTAAAGAAGCAATTCTGATTCCAGATTCTAAGTGAAGGAAAAGCTGAGTGCTGTCAAGGACCGTAGTTTGGTAAAAAGGCATATGAAGAAAAGGACAGTCGTGAATATTTTTTTTATCTTAGTTTCTCCATCCTCCAAGCATTTTAAAAGTATACAGACTAATTTTGTAAATTAGTAAATTTAGCAAAGTAAAATGCATAATCTTAGATTTTGTTTTGAATTGGCATTTCAAAACATAGTCTAGGCTGGCCTTGAAGTCATGGCAGTCCTCTTGCCTCTTCCTTGTCAGTGCTGGGCTTACAAGCATGTACCACCATCTCAATCTTAGATACTAATTTTTTTACATTTATTATTTATTTGTGTTTATATGCAGTTATGTGCACATCCTACTGTATGCATGTGGAGGTTAGAGGATAACTTTCAGGAGTTGCTTCTCCACCCACTATGTAGGTTCTGGATATCAGACTCAGGTTGTCAGGCTTGGTGGTAAATGCTTTTACCGACCAAGTCACCTTACTGGCCCTTAGGCATTTTTTAAAATATAGAATTTACAGTATTTTATCAATGATTTTTTTGTAGAACTATCTCTTGATATATTTTATTTGACAGCTTAGATTAAAATGAGAGAGAGAGAGAGAGAGAGAGAGAGAGAGAGAGAGAGAGAGAAGAGAGAACCCTAATGACTTCGGTAACATATGGTCTGAGCCATTCTTATATTCTCAAAAGAGCTTAATGTTTTTGGTAGACATGTTTTAAAGATACAGGTCGAGTATAACAAGCTTGTGGCTCAGCATTTGGAAGACTTCTTTGAATATATGCTGTTCCTTGCTTTCCCCACAGTGTATACAGCTCTAGTGTTATACTCAGATCTGAACACATTAGTCTGACACACCAGAGAGGCATCCATAGATGCCAGATGCTTTGAAAATATGCTAAGGCTGAAAACATAAATGTGTCTGTGTGGAGGATGCTCATCGGTAGCTTCATCTCCTGCACAGCCAAGCTTGCTAGGCTTGAGTGTAGGACATGAAAGATGTCACCATGGTTTCACCTTTCATGTTTTTTTTCTTTTTAGGGAGAAAAATGTTTATTTATGAATTTCACTTTTCAAAACCAGATCATAATTTTATGAACTTGTCCTTTAGGATGGATACTCAATGTTTGATTTGGACGGACTTCTATCTGCTCTGAACTTAACTGAGAAAACACAAATTAGCTCTTTTGCTTATAAAAATTAAAAACTAATTTGCCATTTGTTCTAATCACACAAGACTTTTTTGCATAAATGAGGGGTTGCACATAATCAGGGGTTACTTAGGATTGATACTTTATCAGCCTTTCATGATTCTTGTTGCTGAAAAGGAGCAGAGCTTTGCTATTTTACTAATGTAGTCAATAGCATACACTTGGAGGCTTGTTTCGAAGATTTTCTGTTTAATTCACACTCATGGAAAAGTGATATGATGAAATATTTTCTCTTTATTGTCATGCACTCTTTTTTTAAAGTTTATTTATTTATGAGTGATCTACTACATGTACACCTGCATGACAGAAGAGGGTATCAGATCTCTTTATAGATAGTCATGAGCCACCATGTGGGTGCTGGGAATTGAACCCAGGTCCTCTGTCCTCTGGAAGGACAGCCAGTGACCTTAAGGACTGAGCTTCTCTCCAGATCTAGGTTATATTCTTAAAAGATATTCAGCCTGGCAGTGGCAACACACGCATTTAGTCCCAGCTTTTGGGAGACAGTGACAGGTGAATCTCTGAGTTTTAAGGCCAGCCTGGTTCAACAGAATGCGTTCCAGAATGGCCAGGACTAATCTTGTTATTTTAGATCATCAATGTTCTTCAATGTATGTGCCATGAAGACACAGAGAGAGAGAGAGAGACACACAGAGACAGAGAGAGAGACACACACACACACACACACACACAAAAGATGTTTAACTGATATGTACCTTTGGCCTAAACAAGTACAATGATACATTTTAGATATCAAATATATGTATGTATATATATATATTGGCAACTTCAGAATGACATTTATTCAAGGAGGTCAGCTGAATAAATGTTTGTTTCTGTGTGTTTTTAAGACCTAGCCTTGCTATGTAGCCCAGAATGGCCTGGGACTTTCAGTCTTCCTGACTCTGTCACCTGAGTACTAGAATTACAAACAAATGGCTAACTTTGAATACTTTTTTTTTTTGGAGAGGGTCTCATGTAGCCCAGGCTGGCTCAAACTCCTTATGTAGCCAAGGAAGTCATTGAACTGCTCTTCCTAGCACCTCCTGCTAAAGATTGTAGGATTACAGCTGGGCACTAAGGCCCAGTTTATGTTGTGCTGGGAATTGAGCCCCCAAGACTTTGCATTCTATGTGAGCACTCTACTAACAATAGCCCTGGATACAGTATGTTTACAGGGTTTTCATTTTCAGTTTTTAAATTTAAATTTAAATTTAGAATTAAAAATTCATATCAGAGCTTATTTTTAAAAATACAGTAGTAATAGTAGCTATAAATATGTATTTGTTATTTAAAATAAAAGCTGTGAGATGGCTCAATGGGTAAATTCTTGCTGCTAAGCCTGACCACCTTAATTTGATTCGCAGAACCCACATGGTCTAAAGAAGGGGAATGGACTCCCAAAAGTTGTCGTCTGCACCATGGCACGTGCCATCCTTCCAAATATATAAATAAATAGTAAAATAACAGCTGTCACTAATTTTAGGTGATGAATATTTCTTGGATGATTTGAATCCCCCTTTTCTCTTTCTAAATTTGCATTTCTCCTTTTTGGTTGTCATGAAAGGACATAGGAAGCTTTGGTATTTATGAATATTTACTTATAATTATACCTTCCTATTATCCTAAATCTTTACTTTCATCTACAGCTCTTTTTTTTGGGGGGGGGTGAAAAAGAAGGTTGTTAAAACGTAACTGGGCATGGCTTGTAGAGGCATTTATGAGGGTAAAGGTTAACAAGAACAATTTTTCCTCATTGCTGTAAGATTATTGTGTCAAAGATTTGTTAATTCCATGAAATTCCCTTTACAATGTGTCACATAGTAATGATTCATTTTTAAGGTAACTCAGAGTATGTATGTGTATAGGGCTTGAATTGTATTATTTGTCTACTGTTAAAGCCAACTTATATTGATATATCAGGATTATAAACAGGGAATACAATGCACAGGTTGACTGTTACCCAGATCTTCAAAATACTAGCACTGATCAAATTTTAAACAAAGACTTCCTTTGTTATATAATGTGACAGTAATATAAGTGAAATCCAAACAAAATTCATTATGTTCTTACTCAGTACCAGAAAATAGCCTAAGAGCTAATCTCTTCTTCCAGTCCTCGAAACAGTCCCATTAACAAAGCATTGTCACTTGCTCCAGCCTATAGATGAGGAGGCTCAGCACACAGGCAGTCACTTGTTTAAAACCAAGCAGGTAGTGAGCAGCAGTGCTGGCCTTTGAATTCAACTTGTTGCAGAGCTCAGACTTTTATATTTACTACCAGAACAGCTTCTTTTTTATTATATAATGTACACACTTGAGTTCTTTAATTTCTGAAATGTGCTCACCCTAAATTTAAAAAACTACTCTGAATTAGAAATGTCCTTAAGGGATCTCTATACTGAAACTGGAATAGCATCAGAGAAATGCGTTTTTCATTCAGAAGAATCAAAGAGCTCATCTGGTGTGCCTCTCTTGGTCTGTGCCTTCACGTTTCTTGTCAGCTCATCTCAGGAGATTCTTGTCAGTAAAACACCCTACCCTTTCTGTGTGATTTAAGAATGAATTGCAATTGGTTACCAATTCCCTACTGTATTAATAATTCACTTTTGAAAATAACCTTCCCCTTTGGCAGCTGTTTCGTATTTTCTCTCCTTATCCTTGTCTGTAATGGAGTGGTTGAATGTGGGGATACTAGAAAACACAACTATGGAGCCCTGAGCAATGCTTCTCTGTGTCTGCCAGTAAAGTGCTTTTACTTTTCGTGAAACTAGTGGAAATTTTTGGCTTAAGCTTTTACTCAGAAGTTTTGCCAGTGGATGTTTTAATATATTTACATTATTTCTTAAGACTTTATAAGCGTATATGTACTATTAGCAGGAATAAGAGCAGCAATAAAACTATTTCCACCTTTGGGGCTAGGTCAGTAGTTAGGAACACTGACTGCTCAGAACACTGACTGCTCTCCCTAGAGGACTGGGATTCAATTCTTAGAACCTCCATGATTGCTCACAAATGTCTGTAACTCCAGGAGCTGATACCCTCACACAGACATACACACAGGCAAAACACCAATGTAGGTATAAATAAATAAGCGAATTATTTCCACTTTCTAAAGTACTGTTGTTATTTTAGTAAAAGAAACAGTTGTAGTTTTTATTAAATTTTTCCAGTGTATTATGTACTCTTGGAAATATACCATACATTTTAGACATTAGTTTGAATTTTCAGAGAATGATGAATTAAAAATTTTGTGTGTATATGATAGGGTCTCTCACTATGTAACTCTGGATAGGCTGGAAATTGTTATGTAGACCTGGCTGCCCTTGGGCTCATAGAGGTCTGACTGCCTCTGCTTCCCAAGAGCTGGGATTAAAGACATGCACTGCCATGAAGGGCAATTCTAATTTTTTTTTTTTTTTGGTTCTTTTTTTCCGGAGCTGGGGACCGAACCCAGGGCCTTGCACTTCCTAGGCAAGCGCTCTACCACTGAGCTAAATCCCCAACCCCTCTAATTTTTTGATTACACCATATTAATACTTGTGGAACCTTTTGCAGGTAGGGCGTAGCTGGAGGAAGTGGGTTTCTGGGTTCTATATAGCCCAGCCAACCTTCCTGATGCTTTCTGGGGCCATTGATGTGTGAGCACTTTTCTTCATGTGCCTATAGCCATGAAAGCTGCCATGCCTTCCCTACCATGAAACTGTGAGCCAGAATAATTCCTTTTTTCCTTTAATCTGCTTCTATCACAGAGTTTGTCACAATAGCATTTTGTAATTTTATTGAAAATAATGTTACTGGATTGGTCTGTATAAGCAGATTTTTAAAACACCTTTAAATTTTGTGTTTCTGATCAGTATTGCATTTGATGCATATATATGTATATATATGCATGCATGTGTATATATACACATATATATGTATATATACAAATATATTAGTTTCTATGAGGAAATAAGTTTTCTCCCAGAATTAAAAACTTTTTAAAAGCCAAGGCCTAAACTGTGGTAGTTAATAAGTCTAAGTAATATCGAGAATAATAAAATAATAGTTTATTTTTCTTTGTAGAAGACTGCTAGCTACTTTGGGACAATTTGCGATGATGGCCTGAGCCAAGTACCTCATTTGAAGGGATAACCTTCCGCTTTAAGGAACATAATGCTGAAGAAGCTATGGCAGGTATGTGCTTCCTCATTCAGAGATGGTAAAGCCCTATTCAGATGTACTCACTTAAGTGTCCACAATACTGTATTTGGCTACTGTTCTAAAAGCTGCCTATACTCAAGATCCCAGGGGATCCAATGCCCCCTTCTTGCTTCCATGAGCACTTACATACATGCACGTGCATACAAACACACGCACATGCACACATGCACACACACACAAAGACACATACACATGTACACATGCAAACACAATCTTAAAAAAAAAGACAGTGATTCTCTCTCTCTTTCTCTCTCTCTCTTTTTAAATGTTTTCCCTAAAACAGCAGCTGCAGGCTGGAGAGATGGCTCACTAGTGGTTAAGAGCATTTACTACAGCTGGCATAACAGCATAAGTCTTTAATCCCAGTACTTGAGAGGCAGAGGCAGGTGTATCTCTCTGAGTTGGAGACTAGCCTGGTCTACACAGTGAGTTCTAGGACAGCCAGAGCTATGTATTGAGACTGCCTCAAATGCCTCCTACCAAAAAAAGGAGCACTTCCTTCTAGAGGTCTTCAGATGACCTGAGTTCAGTTCCCAGCATCCGGACAGTGACTTACACCTACCTGTAACACTGCTCCAGGAGATCAGATGCTACCTTCTGGCTTCCATGTGGAACCTGCCCCATGTGGAATACACTCACATTGAGACACACATATGCATACCTATGAATAAGAAATAAAAATTAATATAGAAAACAACTGTGCAGACTAGGAGAGGGTGTCAGATGCCCCTGGAAGTAGAGTTACAGGTGGTTGTGAACTACCTGACATGGGTGTGAAGAGCCCAACCTGAGGCCTCTGCAAGGACAGCAAGCACTCTGACCTGCAGAGCCACTTCTCTAGTCCCTCATCTTAGTTAGGATTTTTCAAAGAAGACTTACTTACTTATTTTGTGTATTTATGTGTGTATTTATTTAATGTACACTGTCGCTGTCTTCAGACACACCAGAAGAGGGTATCGGATCCCATTACAGATGGTTGTGAGCCACCACGTGGTTGCTGGGAATTGAACTCAGGACCTCTGGAAGGTCAGTCAGTGCTCTTAACCACTGAGCCGTCTCTCCAGCCCTTATTTAGGATATTTGTAATTCATTTTTCAGCTAATGTTTGCCAAAGTCTGCCATGTGTCCAACACTGCACCAGATGCTCTAGTAATGTGGCACTAAAACAAAGGAACATTGTCAGTGAAGGACCTTTAATGTGGGGAAATTGGTCTAAAATCTTACTGCTCTTTTGTTCATATTTAAAAGTCCAACCAGCTATGGTGGCACATGCCTTTAATCCTAGAACTTGGGAAGCAGAGATGGGTGGATCTCTAAGTTTAAGACCAGCCTGTTCTACATATCAAATTCAAGTATTACAAAGTGATATCTTTCTTAAAAATAAATAAATAAATAAAATAAAATATTCAGGGCCAGTGAAACGGCTGTCGTTTGTAAAGCCCCATGACCTAAGCTTCATCTCTGAGACTCACACTCTAGAAGGAGAGGAGCAACTCTTGTAAGTTGTCCTTCAACATTCACATATCTGATGTGGCATACATGACCACACACTGGAAATAAAGAAATGTAATTAAAAAATATCTTTAAAACATAAAAACTTGAAACTATACTGTAAATATACAGGATACTGATAATAGTGAATTATAATTATGCAAATTAGAATGTTATACTTTATGTATAACATTATATTAAACATACCAGTTTTTGAATATTTGACTGTACTTTACATTCTGATATTTTTACCTAATTTTGGCTTTTACAGGTAATGTTAGGTGATATACTATAGACGTGAAATAATTCAATCCAGTTATTATTTTAAATATTTTTTTAAAGTCAAATGAATATATGCACAGTGAAATAGATAATAGTTGCCTCATTTTATAAATAGGGACTATAATGGACAGATGAATGAATTTCCAGTTTTTTAAAGAAAGATAGCCTTACTCAGAACAAAGCATTCTTGTGTGGAAGACACAGCATGCATCCTTGCAAAAAACTAGGAAGAACTGTCTGCAGCAGACAAACACTTTTGGGTAACATTCACTTGTCAACAAGTCAGTTTCATGATAGAACTGGTTTATGCCACTCAGTGTAGTACCCCACCTTACAGTAGGTATATGCCTACTGGGCTGTTAATGTCCTAGAGACGTTCTCCTCAAATATGGGACCAGAGTTTTCCGGCCAGAACCTGTCCTGCCTGGATTCTTTAGTCTTCAGTGTCATTAAGTTCCACTCTCTGACTTGAACAAAACCAGGCACAGCAATAGTCCCTTACCTTTCAGCCTTCATTAGCATTAGCAAAGGGATCCTCTGTAATGAGTTCACCTTTGGTCACAGCTTTTAGATGCCTTCACTTTTGCCATATCCATTTCTGCTTGTAGTTACTTTAATACTGGACTGCTTCTGGTTTTGACATTTTCTTAAGATTTATCTTTTAGGTAATGATTCTAAGTGCCAGTAATATTTGAAAAGCATTTAGATAGGTACACATTTATGTTGTCAAATTACTAATAATATTTTTAAGCCTTGGGCCATGCAAATGTTTACATTTTAAATGTGAAAATGCCATTAGAATATGAATGCTAATTTGCCTTTCTGCTTGTCTGTCTCTCTTGTTTAAGGACAGAGGATACTTTTTGTTTTAATTGGATCCCATTATTCTTTGCATATTATAAATATTTTGTGATCTTGCTGGATTTTTTTTTTTTACAAAATTTTTACTTTGAATACAAACATGTAAATAGTACAGTGTACTCACATATATCAAATAAATAAATCTTTAAAGAATATTCATCTAGTCTTTGTCTAAGAGTAAATATATGCCTCCTACTTATTATTATTAATATAATAAAAATTTTATTCAGATTTTAAAAAGCATACCATTGGATGAAATTCTTTCCATGTTCCCTGTTATTATCATTTTTAATTGCAGTATAACAACTGACTTAAGCTTTTAAAAACATTTATCTCTGGAACTGGATAGCTCAAAGGTTAAGAGCACTGGCTGCTCTTGGACCTGGGTTCAATTCTCAGTACCCATATAGTAGATCTCAGCCACCTGTAACTTCTGTTCCAGGGGATCTGATGCCCTCTTCTGACTTCCACAGGGATCAGGCACACACATGTCAAACAGACATACATGCAAGCAAAACATTCATACAATAAAAATTTAATAAACTAAAACAAAAAAACCATATTTTTCTATAGACCCATGAACTGAAGTTTCCAAAAGTAATTATATGTACAGTGCTTGATGTATTCAGACTTGTTTACTGTGTTTTAGGGCACAGTGTTGCAGGGTCTCGTGCATCTGACCTTTAATTACTTTCTATAGTAAATAGTACAAGGCCCTGAAATTGGTTTTGGAGCCATTTTTAGTTAACTGTAAACAGAGGAGGAAATGTTTGTCACCTACAGTGACTTCTCTACAACAGCTTTCCTGTGTTCATGTTATTTCCTTTAGTGACAAGGGAGATTAATTGAGACCATACCATTTTGTATCTATATAACATGAAAAGTCTGGGATTTCAGGTAGACCACCATGCCTGCCCAGCTTTTAGAAATTTCTGGGGCTTGAACCCTGGTCTTCATGCTCCTGTGGCATATGCTTTATTACTGAGCAGTCTCTCCACTTATTATATATATGTGTATATATAAATTTTTTTCTTTAAATTGAGATAGGATTATGTGTAACCCCGGCTGGCCACACACTGTGGGTAGAAGAGGCCCTGATTCTCCTCTCAAGTGCTGGGTTTACAAGCATGCACCCAGCTCCATAGTAGTGATTTTTATTTCTGATTTTTAATTCAAATTGTGCCTTGCCAGCTGATTAAGTTACTTTAAAAAAATTACAATATGCAAATTCTATCTCTTATTCTCCCAAAAGAATTTTTGAGAGAGTGGAAGACAGTTAATCTTTTTCTGCATATGAACTGTGAAGAAAACACCTCATGTTTGCCTTTGAGGTAGGTTATTCCTATTTGTCTAGAGAAGTCTTCTCTCCTGCTTTTCTAGAAGGTCCTTTGCTGTGCTTTTATATAGTTCTTGCCAATTCTCATGTTATTGGTCAGAACAATTCCAAGTAATGTTTGACTGCCAGTTTCCCTTGCTGCTGGGCTAGTGACCGAGCAGAGGCCATCTATCCTAGTAACCTCTGCATGACACTTGTGCATGACACAGTGCAGGACTCATGGTCGACATTCCATATGTTGTTGTTGAATGACATTTTTGAAGAATTTTAGCTTTATAGGTGAGAAGACTTAGGATGAAGTTAAGTATCTTTTCCAGATACTTTACTGAGAGAACAACTCTAAACCCTGTAGTTTTATGCTGTCCCATACAACCTCTATGAAGTAATTAATTGGTGTCTGATTTTCTTCTTCCATGAAATGAGTCAGTTGTACTAAAATTCTGGTTTTCTACAAAATTATAACTTTAAGAGCCCTGAAGATTTTCGTTGTTGTTGTTGTTGTTGTTGTTGTTGTTGTTGTGTGTAGGTGGAAACTAGAGGATAACCTCAGCTGTTATTTCTCAGGTGCTGTCCACTTTGGTTTTTGAGGCCTGGAACTTGCTAAGTACCCTAGGCAGGATAGGGAGTTCCAGGGATCTGTTTGTCCCCGATCCCCACCCTGACTCCCCACCTCATGTGGAGTTAGAAGCACGCTATCATGTCTGGCTTCTTGCACTGTAGCTGTCTTTATGCACACCAGAAGAGGGCATCGGATCCCATTATAGATGGTTGTGAGCCACCATGTGGTTGCTGGGAATTGAACTCAGGACCTCTGGAAGAGCAGTCAGTGCTCTTAACTGCTGAGCCATCTCTCCAGCCCTCTCATACTTTCTAAAGAACTGTCTTTCTTACTTTTCTGTTGTTGCAACAAAACATGATGACCAAGGCAACGTATAAAAGAAGGCACTTAATTGGTAAGTTTGCACCAGCATGCTAAGTTGGGTCTTTATTCAGTCCCAGAGTGGGAGAGTCCATGGCCATCATGGCCAGGGTCGGGTGGCAGGGGAGGGCAGGGATGGTACAGGAGCACTGGCTGAGAGCTTACATCACAGCCAAAATCATGAGGGCTAACTGGGCGTGGTGTGGGCTTTCCCCCCTTTTATTTTTGAGATTATAATATAATTACATCATTTCTTTCCTCTCTTTACCCCCACTAAATCTTCCCATATGCTCCTCCTTGCTCTTGCAAATTCATGGTCTCTCTTTTAGTTATAGCTATGTTTCTAAGTATATGTATATACATATACATATACACATACATTATCTATCTATCTATCTATCTATCTATCTATCTATCTATCTATCTATCTATCTATCTATACCTATGTATAACCTTCTCAGTCTGAATTAGCCATTTGATATTAGAGAACTAACTGATGTGCTCTTCCCTAGAGAAACTATTTCTCCCACTCTCAGCATTCCTTAGTTGCCTATAGGTCTTTATGTAGGATTGATGTGTTTCCCTGTTATGGATCTTTGAGGAGAACCTACAACTATCACTTTATTAAACCAATGTAATGCCTAACTACATTCTGAGCATTTGTCCTTTTACCCACAGTTAAGGGTAGTCCTCATTCCTCATCAAGGCATGGGCTTTATTTTTTAATTTTATTTTTAATCTTTATTTTTTAATTTTTAAAGATTTATTTTTATTTATGTGGATGTGTTTGTATTAGTATATGCTAATTTAGGGGTGGGGGAGTACCTGTGGAGGCCAGAAGAGGGTGTCAGGTCCCCTGGAGTTGAAGTTAACAGGTTGTGAGCCACCTGACAAGGGTGTTGGAAACTAAACTTAGGACTTCTAGAAGAGCAGCAGTCAGTCTTAGTGCTAAGCCAAAGCCACCTTTCCAACTTCTCTCTTTAAAAAAAAAGTCTCTTTTTTTTTAGTAACTTTAATTAGATTTAAGTATGCCTTTAAGGCCAATATTTTTAGAGGGAAAAGTATAACCTGGATATAGATCATAATATAGCATAAATATATTTTTCCTGACTATATTTAAACTTAAAAAGTCTGCTTAGGGGACTAAGCCACTACCCAAAGACTATACATGGACTGACCCTGGGCTCCAACCTCATAGGTAGCAATGAATAGCCTAGTAAGAGCACCAGTGGAAGGGGAAGCCCTTGGTCCTGCCAAGACTGAACTCCCAGTGAATGTGATTGTTGAGGGGAGGGTGGTAATGGGGGGGAGGATGGGGAGGGGAAACATATATAAAAGGGGAGGGGTACAGGCTGGAGAGATGGCTCAGTGGTTAAGAGCAGTGACTGCTCTTCCAGAGGTCATGAGTTCAATTCCCAGCAACCACATGGTGGCTCACAACCATCTGGTGCCCTCTTCTGACCTGCAGTCACATATGCAGGCAGAATGCTGTACATAAAATAAATAAATAAATCTTAAAAAAAAAAGAAGGGGAGGGGGAGGGGCTAGGGGGATGTTGGCCCAGAAACTGGGAAGGGGAATAATAATTGGAATGTAAATAAGAAATACTCAAGTTAATAAAGAAAAAAAATAAAAAGCAACATTTCAAAATAAAAAAGTCTGCTTAGATCTAGGGCTGGCAATATGAGTCACTTGCTGCCAAGCCTGATGATCTGAAAGACATAATCAACTCTTGCAGATTGTCTTCTGATGTCCACAAGTGCACACGGATGTAACAATAAAGGCACATTGGTTACATCTGCCTAAATTTTTACTTACCAAGTTGAATTAGTGAGCTGATAGGAAAAGAAGTAAAAGTAATAATTTGATGTCCTGTCTTTATATACTATATATGGTTAAAAAATAAAAAGTTAACACAAAAAGTTTAATCTTGGGCTGGAGAGATGGCTCAGAGGTTAAGAGCACCCAACTGCTCTTCCAGAGGTCCTGAGTTCAATTCCCAGCAACCACATGGTGGCTCACAACCATCTGTAAAGAGATCTGATGCCCTCTTCTGGTGTGTCTGAAGACAGCTATAGTGTACTTATATATAATAAATGAATAAATCTTAAAAAAAAAAAGTTTAATCTTTCTGAAGAGGCAGAAAGGTAAAGAGGCCTGGGCTACTCAGTCATTCTTCTGCAACTCTGAAGGCTGCTTGCTCTACTCCTAGATTCCCTGGGTTCTACTTCTCCCTTCACATTCTGGGACTTGCTCAGGCTGGCCTCAAACTTTCAACCTTCCTGTATAAGCATGGAAAGTCACACTGAATTCACTCTAGATTGGTTTCAGATAATGCAGCACAGCTGTGGTATAGTGAGATGGTTTGGATGAAACTGATTCATTGTTTTGAAGGTATTTTAAGTTTGCAAAACACAGTTTTTTAAAAACACCTCTTAGAACTCCTAGAAATAGAGGTAGGGTCCTGGGATCCGGGACTTTTGGCAGGACGTAGTTCAGCCTTTATCTCCTTCAATCAGCTAGCTACTCTCCATTTCTCTCCTTTTAAAAATGTGTTCATTCTCATATATTCCATTGTACATGGCAGTGGGCTTCATAAGACATTTTCATATTCTTATATTAATTAATTTGAGCATATTCACCCCTCCTATTCTTTCTCCCTGCCACCTGCTGTTCTTCACATTCATTCTCCCACTTAGTTTTGATTCTATTTCATGTCCTATATAAACATACACTTTTATGTGTCTGTATAAAACTGAGGAGCCACTAAGATCTAAAACATGGGATATTGTCTTTCTGAGGTTGATTTTTTCTCTTAAGATGATCATCTTTAGTAGCACACATTCATAAACATAATTTCACTTAACATTTGGCTTTTCAGAGTGATTTTATTTGAAGAAAGGGCTCCCTTTCTTAAAACATCAAGTTTGAAAACTACTACTTTTAGGTAGTTTCAGAAAACAAACCTCTCTGTCTTTGATTTCTAGCTGTTAGTATATCCTTGTTAAGATAGCTTCTTTCAGATGCAGGAGAATCAAGTCATAAGATAGCTTATTTTCCCTCCATCAGCAATACCCTCACTGTTCATGCATTGCCCTTCCACTTGGTTGGAGGATTCTCTGCCTGTTGCTTCTCTTTTTTATGGTGCTGGAGATTGAATCCAGAGTATTATTAATACCCCGAACTCTGAGAATCCCTGTTTTTAATGATAATGAGCTATCAAATATTTGCGTGATCGACAGTTTGAAATACCAATGATTCCTGTTTGATTAGAAAATGATACTAGTTCACAATAGCTAAATAGGTTTGAATTTCAGAGATTTCTTTATAGTTGCTTACAAATAAAAACACATTTTAAAATGGTACTTTCACAGTACATGTCATTATACTTTATTCTCATTCATATCTCCCTCTCACGGTACTTCCCCCGTCTCCTATCCAAATACCTTTACCTTACGCTTTCCCATACACAGATTCTACTACCCTTTCTCCTCCTTTCCCTTAAGAGCCTGTCTTCCGGGGCTGGAGAGATGGCTCAGAGGTTAAGAGCACTGTCTGCTCTTCCAGAGGTCCTGAGTTCAATTCCCAGCAACCACATGGTGGCTCACAACCATCTATAGTCAGGTCTGGTGCCCTCTTTTGGCCTGTAGTTGCATACATGCAGGCAGAAAGCTGTATGACGTATACATAATAAATAAATAAATGTTTAAAAAAATCTTTTAAAAAAAAGGGGGGGGGGCTGGAGAGATAGCTCAGCGGTTAAGAGCACTGACTGCTCTTCCAGAGGTCCTGAGTTCAATTCCCAGCACCCACATGGTGGCTCACAACCATCTATCATGGGATATGATGCTCTCTTCTGGTGTGTCTGAGGATGGCTGCAGTGTACTCACATAAATAAAAAATAAATCTTCAAAAAAAAAAAAAGAGCCTGTCTTCCTACTCACAGTTCCATTTACACTTTCATGACATACCAACATCCCTACCCCATGTATGTATACACACACATACACACACAATTCTTTAAATCCTGATTCTATATCTGGGAGAACATGTGCAGTATTTGTAACTCTGGCTTACTTCACATTATTTAAAATAATGACTTACAGATCTGTACAATATCTTTCAAGTGTCATGATTTTATTTTCTTCAGATTCATTTATATTTTATATGTACTAGTGTTTTGCCTGCATGTATGTCTGTGCACTACATGTATACCATGCCCACAGAGGTCAGAAAAGGGCCTTGGTCTCTGGAACTGAAGTTACAGATGGTTGTGAGCCACCATGTGCATACTGGGAACTGAACTTAGGTCCTCTGGAAGAGTCGTCAGACTCTTAACCACTGAGCCACCTCTCCAGCCTGTGATTTCATTTTTAAGAGTAGAGGTTTGGACTATTAATACTAATACTAATACTAATACTAATATTAATACTAATAACAAGCTGATGTTGTTTGTTAGGGTGTTTAATACAGATTTCCATGTGCTGCTTAAGTCTGTCAAATGAATATGTGGTTGCATCTGATGATCAGATGTATAGTCTAAGCACCTTTAAATCAGGGCATCACTGTTAATGCAGCTTCATAGAAGGTCCTTGATGTGGACTCCTCTTCCTTCAGCTATGACAGAGATGATGCCAGTATATGAAAAATCACTTGAAATTATGGTGGCAAGTAAGGGTGGTCACTAATTGTATTTATTTGAATTTGGTTTAGACTTTACAAACACATAAACCTTGACTTAGCCTCAAAATTTTACTTTAAATATTTTGACTGCAAATATATTAGAATGTATTTTTAAAAGTTTTAAAGTTTATTGAGCTATAATTCACGTACCATAAGATCCACCCATTTCAGGTGTAAAATTCAGTGGCTTTCAAGTGTATATGTGGATGTCTAGTATCAATATTGTGAGTTCAGCTACTGTTGACTGTAACGATCTGTTCTGACCCAGTTGGGTTTGTTGAAACTACTTCCCTATTCCTGTCCATCCAGCTTAATTGACAGTTAGTAACTACCTGCTTTAGTACTGACTTACTGTTTGCACTGTCAATCAAACATGAATGAGAGGTCAGCCGGAGAAGCTCAGCTGGGAAAATGTTAGACTGAAGATACTGAGGTCCTTTGCTTTGTCCAGAGTTTTGGAGACTGCTTTATCATAATAAAGTTGTTACTGGAAATGGGGTGGGAGGCAACAGGACAACAGTTCCTTTAATAAAGAGACCACACGTATGAAGGTGTAGGTAGGGATTAGGAACAGAAATGTTAGCAGTGGTCTGCTACAATACGGTTAGCATTAGATTAGAAAATAAAAAGGAGAGGCGACTTATAATGCAGAAAGATATTATATCAACTGTACAAGTGATCTGGAATCTCAGCCTGAGTTAAACTTTATAAATATATCAAGTATCTCTGGAATGACAGGATAAGGAAGGAGGAGGAAGAAGATGTCAGGAGATGAAGTAGAAAAGTGAGGTTGGGGTCAGAGAGTGAAGGGAAGTGTATATGCCTTAAGGAGCTTCAGCTCTATTCTTTCAGCATTTGAGCCCAGGGAGTAGATAAGAAAGAAGACCTAGGTGATGGTTAAACTTCATATACATGTCACTGTGACTGTGTTTATAGTTCCTTCCTTGCTAACAGATTGTTGTTACTGTAGACCGGAAAAGTGTGCTTGCCATAGCAGGCTCCTTTCTACTATCTAGCTAACTGAAAGATCTAAATAAACACACATGGGATGACCCCTAAGTATCATATGATCTTCAATGTGTTGACTCAGAGATAGAAATCTATTTAGAATCTTAGAGTTCCTGATTCATAGTATATATCTGTATAACTGACCTATGCCACAGCTTAACATAAGTAAAGTGTAATAACATAATCTGATTAAAATCATAGTCACACATTTTAAATTTATTCCAATATAGGTGATTGGAGTTGTGCTTCATACATTTCAGCAGTTCAGCAGTGTTTTATCTGCCAACTAAGCTTTTTACTTGAGTGCACCATGGAGACGCTACTAATGAGACTTGTTGAGCACAAAAGTGGACTTGAAGAGCCAGAAGCCACTGTTTTCCAATGAAGGATTCCAAACAGTTTTAAGCCTCAGTGCTTTTAAATCACCAGAGATTCCCTCCCTGCCCCTAAAATCAAAATGGCAAGCAGACGAAAATCAACAACACCTTGCATGGTCCTTGCCAGTGAGCAGGATCCAGATCTTGAGTTGATATCGGATTTGGAAGAAGGCCCTCCCGTCCTTACACCCGTAGAAAATGCTAGAGCAGAGAGTGTCTCCAGCGATGAAGAAGTTCATGAATCTGTGGATTCTGACAATCAGCAAAATAAGAAAGTGGAAGGGGGCTATGAATGTAAATACTGTACTTTTCAAACTCCAGATCTAAATATGTTTACTTTCCATGTAGATTCAGAACATCCCAATGTTGTGCTGAATTCATCCTATGTTTGTGTTGAATGCAATTTTCTTACCAAAAGGTATGATGCACTTTCTGAGCATAATCTGAAATACCACCCAGGAGAAGAAAATTTCAAACTGACTATGGTGAAGCGGAATAACCAGACAATCTTTGAACAGACAATAAATGATCTGACTTTTGATGGCAGTTTTGTTAAAGAGGAGAATACAGAACAAGGAGAATCCATAGATGTTTCTTCTTCGGGAATCTCCATTAGTAAAACTCCCATTATGAAAATGATGAAAAATAAGGTAGAAAACAAACGGATTACAGTTCACCATAACTCAGCTGAGGGCACTTCTGAAGAGAAAGAGAATGGAGTAAAAGCAAGCCGGGAAGAAAATGCAGAAAGTACGAGTTCTTCAGCTTCAGAATCCAACACAAGTACTTCCACTGTCAACCGAGTACATCCCAGTCCTGCAGGCACAGTGGTGACCCCCACAGCTGTTCTTCCTGGGCTAGCACAGGTGATAACTGCAGTGTCCGCTCAACAGAACTCAAACTTGGTCCCTAAGGTCTTAATCCCTGTTAATAGCATTCCAACCTACAATGCTGCATTGGATAACAATCCTCTTCTACTTAACACCTACAACAAATTCCCTTATCCTACAATGTCAGAAATTACAGTTCTTTCTGCTCAAGCAAAATATACAGAGGAACAGATCAAGATCTGGTTTTCAGCCCAACGTTTAAAGCATGGGGTTAGTTGGACTCCTGAAGAAGTAGAGGAGGCAAGAAGAAAACAATTCAATGGAACAGTGCATACTGTACCTCAGACCATAACTGTTATTCCTACACACATTTCCACGGGGAGTAATGGGTTACCATCTATTTTACAGACATGCCAAATAGTTGGTCAGCCAGGTCTGGTCCTTACTCAAGTAGCTGGAGCAAACACCTTGCCAGTAACGGCTCCCATTGCCCTGACAGTGGCAGGGGTTCCAAATCAAACAAATGTACAAAAGAGTCAAGTGCCTGCTGCTCAGCCTGCTGCAGAAACAAAGCCAGCCACAGCAGCAGTTCCATCATCACCAAGTGTCAGGCCTGAAGCTGCACTAGTGAACCCAGATTCATTTGGTATTCGGGCCAAAAAAACTAAGGAACAGCTGGCAGAACTGAAAGTTAGCTACCTTAAAAACCAGTTTCCCCACGACTCAGAGATCATCAGGCTTATGAAAATAACAGGCCTTACTAAAGGCGAGATTAAAAAATGGTTTAGTGATACAAGGTACAACCAGAGAAATTCAAAGAGTAACCAGTGCTTACATCTCAATAACGACTCCTCTGCCACTATCATCATAGACTCCAGTGATGAAACCCCAGAACCCCCAGCTGCAGCTGCGTCACAGCAGAAACAGTCCTGGAATCCCTTTCCTGACTTTGCTCCCCAGAAGTTTAAAGAGAAAACTGCAGAGCAACTTCGTGTCCTTCAGGCAAGTTTTCTCAACAGTTCTGTACTTACAGATGAAGAATTAAATAGATTAAGAGCGCAAACCAAACTTACTAGAAGAGAAATTGATGCTTGGTTTACAGAGAAAAATAAAACAAAAGCTTTAAAGGATGAGAAAGTAGAAGTAGATGAAAGTAATGTAGGTAGTTCCAAAGAAGAACCTGGAGAAAATTCTCCTGGAGACGAAGCCGTTGCACCTAAGTCAGCAGGGACAGGCAAGATATGTAAGAAGACACCAGAGCAACTGCACATGCTTAAAAGTGCATTTGTCCGAACACAGTGGCCGTCACCAGAAGAGTATGACAAGCTGGCTGAAGAAAGTGGGCTTGCCAGAACAGACATAGTTAGTTGGTTTGGAGATACCCGTTATGCTTGGAAGAATGGGAACTTGAAATGGTACTACTACTATCAAAGCTCCAATTCAAGTAGTTTGAATGGTCTGTCCTCCCTTAGGAAAAGAGGGAGGGGCAGACCCAAAGGACGAGGCAGAGGCAGACCACGTGGGCGGCCCAGAGGAGGAAAAAGAATGAACACCTGGGACAGGGTACCATCGCTCATAAAGTTTAAAACTGGAACAGCAATACTTAAAGATTATTACCTGAAGCACAAATTTCTTAATGAGCAAGACCTTGATGAACTTGTCAACAGATCACACATGGGTTACGAGCAGGTCAGAGAGTGGTTTGCAGAAAGACAAAGAAGATCTGAGTTAGGTATAGAATTATTTGAGGAAAATGAGGAGGAAGATGAGGTTATTGATGATCAGGAAGAAGATGAAGAAGAAACAGATGATAGTGACACTTGGGAACCCCCACGACATGTGAAGCGGAAGCTTTCTAAATCGGATGACTGAAATGTAAGTGTTTAGCCTTTGTACTCATCATCATATACATGTGTTAACAGCCATCTTATTAGTTTACTCATCTTCTCGTGTTAGTGTGGGGACATGTGCGCATGCGTGCGTTTATGCGTGCGTGTGTAGGCCAGAGGCTGATACTGTCTTCCTCTATTGCTCTCTGCCATACTTTTTGAAACAGCATCTCTCTGAACATGGAGCTCACTGATTTAGTGATACTAGGTGTCCAGGGAACTCCAAAAGCTCCAAGCATCCACCTATCTCTACATCTTTAGTAGGAATGTAGGTGTGTACTACTGTGCCTGGCTCTTATGAGGGGTATTGGATATGAACTCAGGTTTGCATGTTTTTATGTAAGCATTTTAGTGACCTGAGCCATCTCCCTAGCCCTTATCTTCACTTTTACTAATTTTTTTAATACTTGTTTTTCTAATAAGAGGACCAGCTGCCACTAGTCATGACATGTATTATTATGATTTGTAGCTTGATGATTATATAGGGTTTACTGTTCTAATGTCCCTTTAATTATTTATTTTCCATACAAAAATTTTTCATTTGTTTCAAAGAAAAGTAAGAAGGGAAACAGAAAACAAACAGTAAAGGTAACTAAAAGGTATTTTCTTGTAACCTTCTCTCTCTACTAAAGCTTCATTTTTGACTATGTAAGGAAACAATTAAAAAACAAGACAAAACTAAAACTAAGGGCAAGTATACTGAAGGGAGAGACCACAGCACAAGGACTGATGTGTTCAAGGAAACTGAAATAAAAGTAGATGCTGGGGTTGGGAATTTAGCTCAGTGGTAGAGCGCTTGCCTAGCAAACGCAAGGCCCTGGGTTCGGTCCCCAGCTCCAAAAAAATAGAAAAAAAGTAGATGCTTTTTTTCTCTGTTGTTGTTCCCCCAAAATGTCATCAGACTTTTGCTAGAGTTTAAGATGCATTGTGCACTCAATGTCATTTTCTGTTAAAAGACAGAGGCCTATTCTAGGTCCTCTCACCAGTGCTTAGGTGGCATCTGTTTTTGAGTAACTACAATACAATTTTTTTGTTATAAAGATCAAGAGGCAGATAACAGGTTTGATATTTAATATAAATTAACTCAGTCACCTAAAATATCTTTTGCTCTTTGGGATAAGACCTATAAAACCTCCTATAGTATAAGTACTATGTTTGGTTAAAAAAAATTTCCTGCTGGATGTGGCTTCTTATTCCCATAATCCTAACATTAAGAAACTGAAGCAGGAAGATTTCAAGTTCGAGGCTAGCCTGGGCTATGCAGCAAGATCCTCTCTTAAAACAATATAAAATCTCCTTAGTACAAACGAATATGGTTTAAATTTGAAAAGGTTTGGCATGTTCCTTAATAGATCGTAGATTAAATTAAAACGTGACTGTAGTTGCAGATAGTTACCTGAAGTTAGGCCTTCAGTTCTTTGTGAGTTTGAATATTGGGAGTGAGCTAGGGGATTGCTTATGCCAGGCAAGCACTCTACCACTTCGCTACGTTCTCAGCCCAGCACTTCAATTCTTAATTCTTTTGGAATTCAGGAACATGGTTTTATTCTTTTCTGTTCTTTGTTTTGGGAATATTCCAGAATAAAAACATACTGCTTTGAATACAGTTTAGTTGTTATGAAATGGCTGTGTTTGTCTCTCTGTAGCTCGATAGCATTTGTGAGAAATTGCTGTTGTGTTTTCAATCACTGAGTGAGGGAAGGGCACAAACTCTCTATTATTTTGTACCTGAGCATAGGTACTTATTTCCTTGACTTCTTTCCTCTCTGACCTACATGCGTGCTCTCTTATTCCACCCAGTATTTTCTTAATCCCCAGGAGGTATCTTCCTGGTTTGTTTATTTTAGCAATTATTTATAGAAATAAAGGCTACACACTAGTCTCACTTATTAACAGTTCTTTTTCCAGTTTCTTTTCACCAACATTGCTAAGAGAAATCAGATGGACTAAAGCTTCACTTTATTTACATCAGTAGTCTAAGCCTCACTGTAGGTCAGAGAGTATCATGTCATCATTTTAAGTCACAAGAAGCTCAAGAGTTTTATAGCATTATCCTGAAATCTAGCCCTCCACTTCCTTATGTCAGAGACTTCACCACAGGCTTTGTTCTGACCCAGATGCATAAAATATTTGTAGCAGGCTTTTTTTTTTAAATTGCTAAACACAAAAACATGTCTTCCGTCAAGATTAAATCAATGAGTTTGTTGCTGCAGTGAATTGTTGCAGCCTTTCCAGTCATTTTCTGGAGAATTGTAATCATCTAAAAATAGGTGAAATTTTCCATACTGTTTTCTTGGGTCTGACTTTCACTTACATAATAACATGGTTACAGATATTGATTATGGTCATAAAATTTGCATAAATCTAGCTTTACGAGTTTATATTGTATGTAGTATATGTGTCCTTTATTTTTAAAACACATAGAAGCAAGAACTGGGAAAGAAGTTCAGGAGATAAAACGTTTGCCTGAGTTCAGACCCCAGCACACATTCTGTAGGCACAGTACTAGTAACCCCGCCTGAGGAGAGATGGTGGAGAGAGATGTACACCTGGAGCTCACTGGCCAGCCAGGATAGCTGCTTCAGAGTTTTGCTGGCTTGTCTCTGAAACTAAGGCAAGAAGCAGCTGAAGAACATCCCCTGACACCACCAGTGGCTGACACACGTGCATGAGGCATGTGCAACCCTCCCATGAACCTATGCACTGCATATAGCTCATATATATAGTTTAAGAAATACTTGGAAATGTAAAATTATAAAACATATCAATTGGGGTTGGGGATTTGGCTAAGTGGTAGAGCGCTTGCCTAGCAAACGCAAGGCCCTGGGTTTGGTCCCCAGCTCTGAAAAAAAAAAAGAAAAGAAAAAAAAAATATCAATTAGCATGTTATAATTCATTTAACAAAATAATTCCCACAAGATTATTCATCATAGATTTCCTCATAAAAATTTTATTTAAATATGATTTAGCTTATAAAAATACCCTAACCTTTCCAAAATATTGCAACTGGGCAAAGCCACAGAAGACAGATAAAAAGTAATTCCTCTTTTACAACCAGAAGTCATTGTTTAATACAAACTTTGATTAGTATACAAAGGAGTATGATAAAAAAGATACTGCAGAACACAAAGTAAATATAACTTTTGCACAAGCTACCCTTGTGTACAAGCAGAAATACTATAGATTGTTAGATTTCATGTTACAAATACTGACAATGAAATATCTTCCTACTAATAATTTTATAAATGATTACAGAAAGGCGTATGTCTAAAAGCAAATGTGGCACATGAGGAACATATACAAGTTTACACAAACTGCACTGTGAGGTGTGTGTGGTAAGTGATCTCACTGTTAAAGAGAATGCAGAATGCATTTGTGCTAACTGGTTATTTTTATTCTAAAAGCAAAAATTAAAATATGGCTGTCTTTAAAGTTTCAGGGTTTTGTTTGTTTTTCTTTTATAGCTACTTAAAATTCTGAAGGAGAATAAGTTCTTCAATTCAAGATGTCTGAATTACTGTGAATGGGCCCAACCAATCCTTGATGACACTGAGAATGCTTTGGGGCATACATACTTTCAAAACAGAATCCAATATCCAAAAGAAATGGAGCTCGATGTTGTGCCAAAGTCAAACTGCTGCAGTCGGGGGCGGTTCTGCAATGTAAATAGAGCGCTAATTAAAACAAACAGACTGTAAAAGTGAAATTTAATACAGTACACTTTTATTCTGACAGGATGCAAACCTTGTGAATCTTTGACTTTCTAAGGGGTTAATGACCACTAGAGCTTGTCCTCACCTCGACTCCAGCATACAGCTCTGTAAGACGGGCTGTATTACCTGTATTCTTTGACATGTGATTAAGCTTACAGCTTTGAGTGACCAAACATTTTACAGAGTAAAAGTTGTTAGAAATGGGAGAGGAGAACCAAACCCTACTTTCTGTGTCTTATTTTTCAGGCCCTCACCAAAATTAAAAGTTATACATGGGCTTACACAGTTTGCAGTGTAAAAGCAGCCTGTGCCTGTTATGTTAGGACAGAAAGACCTGTGGCTTGCTGGCCTTTATGACGAGACCCTCCACTGAACACTCATATAAACCAGTTTCTACTTGTGCACTTGTGCGGCTTCTCTTTG
Organism: Rattus rattus; assembly: GCF_011064425.1. Classification (NCBI taxonomy): domain Eukaryota; kingdom Metazoa; phylum Chordata; class Mammalia; order Rodentia; family Muridae; genus Rattus; species Rattus rattus. Next base: position 232,371,350 of record NC_046154.1, on the reverse strand, counting down.
TCAGAATCCGATTTGCTTTTTACTAAGCTGAAGATACTACCCCAGCAGGAGAAGGAACTCAGTAGGGAACACTCTAAACATGTTCCAAACATGTGAGAGTCCATAGTGAAATACATGTGGTGTGTTCTCACGGGCGTGGGACTCAGGAAGGCCAGACAGTCTCAGGTGGGATTTTGCAGGAATTACCTTTTCATGAAGTTGTACCTTATGTAACAATTTCAGTGAACAGAGGGGAAAAAAAATTGGAACCTAGCAAGTTAAAAATTTCCTTTTGATGTAAGAATCAGGGCGTGTTAGCGGTAACTGTGCTGCAGCAGAAGACAGAGTTCCTACTGACTTGTAACAGACTGGTGCTGACGTTCGTGTGGGAAGGACCCTTTCTGTTGTGTTCATAGGACCACTTTTCAAACTGTGCTTTCCTCACAGAACAAAATTTTTAGTTTTATTTGATTTGGATTTAAAATTTTTTTGAATGATCACACATAGTGGGTTTGGCCAGTTCATCTTTTTCTAACTTAATGAATAATAAATACTGAGCTCTTGGTTTAATGTTTGTCAGCTAATGAGAGATGTTATGAAAAAGCCTTGAATATGCATGCTGCTTTCATTTTTATAAACTTTTTATTTTTTAACTATAGCTTTATTAGCAATTCCCAAATGCTGCAATTTGCTGATTTCTTCACTCAGACAGCTGGCTTTGTGGGCGGCTTTTTCATACTACTGTTAACTTTTTGAAAAAGAAGTGATGTAAAGACTGTAACAATTGAATGCACTAAGCTGTTTTTCTTTTACACATTTAAAAACTTCTTAAAGTACTCTGTATTATAATGATTAAATTGCTCCCTTTTTAAAACCATTGCTAATGTGGTCTGAGTTTTATTTGACAGTAATTTTAATGTTCTCAAGATCCAATCCTTGAAATGTCAAGGATTGGAGATGAAGGATTTGAATATATTTACATTACGTTTCTTTTGTGCTATGCTAACTTTGTATAGCTGCAAATAACTTCGTGATTTTCCCATCTCTCTGGTAGGCTGGGTGAAAGTCTGCTCTGATGTTTGCTAGCTTTTAAATAAATTTATTTGACAGTGCGAAAGAGCCTTTTTTCCTGGTTGACTGTGTCTTTGAATACAAAATAAAAGTTAGCAATAATGAGCACTTTTGAGTGATTTTTTTCTATTGAGCCAGTTTTTTAAAAAATGTGGTAAAATATGCATAGTAGTTGCTGTTATAATTTTAAGTGTACAGTTTAATGGCACTAAATTATATTCACAGTGTTACACAACCATCACTGTAATTTCCCAAACTTTTTCATCACCCCATACAGAAATTTGTAACCATTAAGCAATAACTCCATATCCTTACTGTTGGTAACCTCTGGTCTACTTCCTGGCCTATGAATTTGCCTCCTCTTGATATTTCAAGTGGTGGAAAACACAGGTTTTCCTTTTTTTTTTTTTTTTTTTTTGGAGCTGAGGACCGAACCCAGGGCCTTGCAAGCGCTCTACCACTGAGCTAAATCCCCAACCCCAGGCTTTCCTTCTGTGTCTACCTTACTTCACTTGGCCTAATGCTTTCAAGGTCATCCATGTTGTAATGTATATCATAATGTTCCCTTTTGATGACTGAATCATAGTTCATCGCGTACTAATTTTTGACTATCCCCTCATCTGTTGATGGACACTTGGGATGTTTCCATCTTCAGGTTCTTGTGACTAATGTTGCAATGAACTTTAACTCTGGCCTGTAAGTCTTTTTGAGTCCCTGTTTTTAGTTCTTTAGTTATTACATTTTGGAGTAGTACTCTTATTTATATGATGAATTCTATGTTTAATATTTTTAAGATAAAAATTTAAGTCCATCCCAGACTGGTAATCCAACTTACTGTATTACTCAGGCTTGCTTTGAACCCACAATCCTTTTTTTTTTTTTTTTTAACATTCTTTTCTTTTATTGGATTTTTTTTTATTTACATTTCAAATGTTATCCCCTTTCCGGGTTTTCCCTCCAGAAACCTGCGATCTCCCCCTGCTTCTATGAGGGTGCTGCCCCTCCTACCTCCCTGCCTTGGCATTCCCCTACACTGGGGCATCGAGCCTTGACAGGATCAAAGGCCTTTCCTCCCATTGATGCCCCATCCTCTGCTACATATGTGGCTGGAGCCATAGGTCCGTCCCTGTGTACTCTTGGGATGGTCATTTAGTCCCTGAGAGCTCTGAACAGTCTGGTTGGTTGATATTGTTGTTCTTTCCTATGAGGTTGCAAACCCCTTCAGTTCCTTCAGTCCTTTCGCTAACTCTTCCACTGGGGACCCGTTCTCAGTTCAGTAGTTGGCTGTGAGCATCTGCCTCTGTATTTGTCCTGCTCTGGCAGAGCCTCTCAGGAGACATCCATATCAGGCTCCTGTCAGCAAGCACTTCTTGGCATACGCAATGTTGTCTTGGTTTGGTGGCTGTATATGGGATGGATCGCCAGGTTGGGCAGTCTCTGGATGGCCTTTCCTTCAGTCTCTGCAACACACTTTGTCCCCATATTTCCTCCTGTGAGTATTTTTGTTCCTCCTTCTAAGAAGGACTGAAGCATCCACACTTTGGTTTTCCTTTTTCTTGAGCTTCATGTGGTCTCTGAGTTGAGTTGAGGTAACCAAGTCACAAAAGAACACACATGGTATGTACTTACTGATAAGTGGATATTAGCCCAAAAGCTCGGAATACCCACAATCTTATTATTTCCTCATTCTGAGTGCTAGAGTTACAGGACTGTACCACTACCCCTAGTGGCATAATTGGTTAACTTTCTGAGAAACCATCAACCCATTTACAATGCCAAAATGCTTCCCACAGAATCTTATGCATTTCACATATCACCAGCAACATAAAAGGGTTCCATTTTCTCATATCTTTTCCCATTGCATTGTATAGTTAACATAAAGTAGGGAACAAAATGATAGCCATCTTGGATGTGAAATATATCATTGTGGTTTTGATTGGCATTTTCATAATGACATCATCTTTTCATATGGTGATGACCATTTGTATACCTTTCTTGGTTAATGTTCGTTCAAGTCATTTGCCTGGCTTTTAATTGGGTTATTCATTTGTTGAGTTCTAGAAATTCTTTGTATAATCTGGTGTTACAGTCTTATCTGAGACACAGTTTGTAAATATAGTCAGTCCTCATTATTTGTGGATTCTGTATATGCAAATGCTCCTACTCATTAAAATTTACTTGCAAACCCCAATTCAATACTTGATGCACATTTGTGGCTATTCGTCTGTGTGCACAGAATAGCAAAACATCTGTGCTGTCCGAACACATTCCCAACTGAGGTCCACTAGGTGGCATTCACCTCTCCTAATGCAAAGAAACACTTCATAGTGTACTGTTGGTTATGGTTAGTATTTTTGTGCTTCTTTTCCCCTTGCTGATTTCATTGTTTGCTTTAAATGTAAGGCTGGGTTGCTGCCTAGTAAGTGTGGTGAGTCTGCCTTGTGCCCTGTGGGGAAATGCATGCTAGCTAAGCTTATTCCAGTAGAGCTACCATGCTGCTGGCCATTAATTCAGTGCTAATTAATTGACAGAGCATGTTAACTGAGGTATCTGTAAACAGAAATGCATAAACAAGTTTAGGGATTAATTGATGAAAATATGGAAGGGCCAGAGGCTTGCATTGTGTTTTTCTGGTTTGTTGTCTGAAACTGTCTTAATGTAACCCAGGCAGAAACCACGTAGCTAAGGAAGACCTGAGTTCTTCATCCTCCTTGCCCTGTTCTCAAGTTCTGGATTAAAGGCATGTATCATCCCATCTTCTTGTTCAGTATTTTCAGGATTTATTTTATTAGATTTTTATATATGTGTGTATGTCTTGATATGGGGTGTATACCTGAGTGCAGATGCCCTAGGAGGTCAGGGACATTAAGTTTCCTGGAGCTGGAATTATAGGCAGTTGTGAATACTTGGAGCTGAACTCAGGTTTTCTAAAAGAGCAGTACATCTTCCAGCCTCTATTCAGGATTTCCTTTTCCTTTCTTCTCTCCCTCCCTCCCCTCCCCTCCCTCCCTCCCTCTCTTCCTCCTCCCTTCCTTCCTCCTCCCTCCCCCCTCCCTTCCTCTCCTCCTTCTCCCCCCTCCCTCCCTCTTTCTTTTTTGGTTTTTTGAGACAGGGTTTTTCTGTGTAGTCCTAGCTATCCTGGAACTCATTTGCCTGCCTCTCTGCCACACAGTGTGCTTTTGTGGAACATAACCACTGAGAACTATGAAAAATGGTTATAATTTTCCCATTGTGTTAGCTGTATTTTCACTTTATTAGTAATACATAAATTTAACATTTTTATGTGTCTAATTTTCATTTTTTATTATAACTTATGCTTTTAATATCACATTTAAAAGGTGTCAATTTCTATTTTTCTTAAGTGTTTTGTGATTTGGGGTCTTGTATTTAGGTTCTTAAATCATTCCTAGTTAGTTTTATATATCATATGAATAAGATGTCCAATTTCATATTTTTCTTTACAAACTTTAGCTTATAAAACAATGGACTTTAATGTGATGATCTCTTCTTAATTGTTTGTTTGTTTAGTGCACACATTGGTACCTATATAGAGGATACCTTTTGGGAGTCAGTTCTCTCCTTCTACTCTGTGGGTCCCAGTGTTTGAAGTATGGTCATCAGACTTAGCAGCAAGCGCCTTTTCCAGTTGAACCCTCTTGCTAGCCCTATTATGACATTTCCTTAGTATAATATCATTATATCTTGTTCTGTCCTGCACTCATACTTCTTTCCCACTATTGCTGGACCTCTTCCCACAGATGGCCCATTTTCTCTTTTCATGCCACATTTAAACCTACATTTCATACCCTTTCTTTTCCCAGTAGATCTTTTTCCTTCCCACTTGTAGTCCCCCTCTACTTTTATGCTATCTATGCATTAGATTTCACTTATGAGAGACAGATGCAATGTTTGCTCGAGCCTAGCTTGTTTTACCTAACATGTTCCATTCATTTTCATTCTTTTCTATAGCCCAATAAAGCTCAACTGTATCTCTGTCACATTTTTAATGGTTTATCTGTTGATGACTATCTAGGCTGGCTGCATAACTTGGCTATTGTGAACAGAACAGCAATAAGCATTGGTGTTCTGTGGTATGTTGACTTAGATTTCTCTAGGTTATACCGAGGAATGATTTATGGTACTTATTATATTTCTTTAAAAATCAACCTGTCTCCCTGTGTGTGTGTGTGTGTGTGTGTGTGTGTGTGTGTGCATTTGCCATGCATGTACGTATGCAGGCATGCGCCATGCCATGTATGCGTGGAGATCAAAGGACACCTCATAGGAGTTGGTTCTTTCCTGCCACTTTTGTGGAATCCAGGGGACATGCTTGGGTTGCCATTCCTGTGTTCAGTAAACACTTGCACCCATTGACCAGCACTGATTTATAGTCCCACCAGCAGTCCTTCCCCCACATGCTCACAGGCATATGCTGTTTTCCTTTTGAAAAATTATTTGTGTATGTGTACACCGCAGGCATCTTCCTCGATTGATCTTTTTTTCCTTAAATGTATGGGTGAACTGGGCTTGATGGCACACACATTTAATCCCAGCACTAAGGAGACAGAAGCAGGCAGATTTGAGTTGGAGGCCAGCCTGGTCTATAAATGAGTTTCAGGACAGCCTGAGCTATTCAGAGAAGCCTGGTCATGAAACAAAACAAAACACAAAGTTAATAAACACGGATGTGTGTGTCTTACCTGCATCTGTGTAAATCACTAGTGCCCCTGGAGGCCAGTATCCTGGAACTGGAATTATAGACAGTAGTTTGCTGTCATATGGGTGCTACAAATCAAACCCAGGATCTTCATGATAGCCAGTGCTCCTAACCACTGAACTACTAAACACCTGTTTTAGTGATAATGGTCCTTTCAGCAAAGATGAAATGGAATCTCAATGTTTATATTTATGTGATGAATAAAGATGTTGTTTGTTTCATTTTTAGAATCTTTAAATTCTAGGTACTGATTCTGTCAGATGTCTGGTTGGCAAAGATTTTCTCTGTGGACTGTCTCAAATTCTGCTGCTGGCTTGTGTTGTGCAGAAGCTTTTTTATCTTCATGCAATCCATCTGTCAGTTCTTGAGATTATGTCCTTAGCTACTGGAGTTGTTTGTTTTTGAGACAAGGTTTCTCTGTACAACCCTGATTGTCTTAGAACTCAATTTGTAGACCCAGCTAGCCTGGAACTCACAGAGATCCACCTGCCTCTTATATCCTGAGTACTGGGATTAAAGGCATGTGCCACCACACTCTGATGCTACTGGAATTCTTTTCAGAAAGTTTGTGCCTATTCATCTGTCTTGAAGTTGTGTCTATAGTCTCAGAGTTTTATTGTATCTTTGTGTGTATGTGTGCACTTTTATGTGTTTGTGTGTGTAGGCATCTTCCTCAATCACTTTCCCATGTTTATCTTTTTTCAAAAATTTTCCTACATATTTAATTTGTGAGTGCATGCACACATAAGCTATAGTGCACATGAGGCCAAAGGACAACTTACATGCATCCTCTCCTTTTTCCATGTAGGTCTAGTGCTGGAGGTCAAACTTAGGAACTAATGCTTTGGAAGAATTCTACCAATGAAGCCATCTCCCCTGACCCACATTAAGGACCCTGATACATCTTAACTTGTGTGTGTGTGTGTGTGTGTGTGTGTGTGTGTGTGTGTGTGTGTGTATGCCTGCAGGGTAAGAGATAATCTAATTCTTATACATGCAGATATCTAGTTTTCCTGACTACTTCTAATTTTTTGATGATAATCTAATTGTTTTAGAACCACCTATAAAAGCAACTATTTTCCCCCATTGAACAAACTGTGTACTCTGGTGAAAAATTATTTTTTGTGAGATGGGTTTCTCTGTGTACCCCTGACTGTCCTGGAACTTACTCTGTACACAAGACTGGCCTGGAACTCACAGAGATCCTCCTGCCTCTGCCTCCAAAATGCTGGGATTAAAGGTGTGTACCGCCACTGCCCTGCAATTGGTTATATTCTTGAAGGCTTATTTTCTGGACTCTTAATTCTGTCCTACTGGTATATATTTCTGTCCTTAAGCTAGATCAGTATCATTTAGAGTTTTGTAGATTTGCAATGAGTTTTGAAATCAAGAGTATGAGTCTTACAACTGCTTTTAAAGCTTTTCTTTGGGGGCCTGCAAGATGGCTCAGTGGATAAAGGAACTTGCTGCCAGTGCTGACCACCTGAGTTTGAGCCCCAGGACCACATGGTGCAAAGAGAGAACCAATTCTTACAAGTTGAAAGGTTTAATGAGAGAAGAGAGGAGAGGAAAGGCCGGCCATAGCATGTGGAGGGAAGGGGTTGGGAGGTAGAAAAAAGGGACAAGGAAGAGGGGAAGAGCAGGGAAGAGAAGAGAACAAAGAGAATGAGGAGGGGGGCAAACAGCCCCCTTTATAGTCAGGCACAGCTGGCTGTTGCTAGGCAACTGTGGGGCGGAGTGTACCTGGCTGTTCCCAGGTAGCTGTCGGGGTGGAGCTTAGACAGAATACCAACACTTTGTACATGACCTTCCCCCCACAAATAAATAAATTATTTTGTTTAGGGGTTGCCATTCTGTTTAGCACCCTTTCCAATTCCATGTGAATTTGAGGATTGGCTTTTCCATTGTAAACAGATAGTTGAACATTTGATAGTATGTTGATTCTGTACATTTCTTTGGGTAGCAGTAACATGTTAATGATTTGACTTCCTGTTCACAAAGGGGGTATTTGTCATTCTGGGTATTTGATCTTATATAATTTCTTTCATGAATGTTTCATAGTTTTCAGTGTGCAATTGACTAAATTTATTCCTATATATTTTATTCTGTTAGAACTTGATATTAATATAATTGCTTTCCTTTTAATTAGTTTTATTTTGTTGTGTGTGTGTGTGTGTGTGTGTGTGTGTGTGTGTGTGTGTACATGTGTGTCTGGTGCCTGCTAAACACTTAGTATGGGTGCTGGTAACTGGACTTGGGTCCTCTAGAGGAGTAGTACATGATTCTAACTGGTAAGTCATTTCTCCAGCCTCTGGACTTACTTTGTTTTGAATTGGCCATTGCTGATGTATAAAAACAAGTCATTCTTGTATGATGTGGTAAGTTGCAATTGTGCCCAATTTATCTATCAGATCTACCAGCTTTCTTATGGGAAAGAGAGAAACAAAGAAGACAAAACAGGAAGGGGACTTTTTTGGCAATGTGTTTTTATGTAATACTTAAAATAAAATTTATTTTAAAATTACAAAAAGAAGAAATGAAGGAGCACTCTGACGTCTAGCCAGGCCTGGACTAAGCCAGGAACCAATCCAAACTAACAGCTAAGTATCTTCCTGTGTCTTTTCTGCACATGCATCTTGCTCTGAGAATGTGCATAGCTTTCTAAATTCTCCCCAAAGCACAAGCACTTTTTAATTTTCAAAGAATCTCTCCTATTCTTTTCTCTCAGGCTTTGTGATAAACTTTGATCTTGACTTTGTCTTTGACTTGTTATGACCCAAGACTTTGAAAGTTGGTAGATTTTGTTTTTGTTTTTGTTTTGTTTTGCAATGCTTTCAAACAATGCCCACTGCTTTTTAGTCAAAATTCCAGGTTATACAAAGCAAATGGATATTTTATAAGTCCTTCAGCAGACCCCTGGCACGTTAGAACAGACACACCTAATAATTTGTACTGATGGTTTCTTTGCATTTTCTCAATGTAGAAGGTAGGGCTGTACACTGAGAACATGGACTAAATAGTCTTTGTCTCCCTATAAAATAGAACTTCCACGAGAGCAAGGATCTTTTAAAATATAATTTTTCCTTTTGTGTTTGTCAGTATCCACACTGTGTGGGTAGGTATGGAAGTGGCCAGAAAAGGGCACCAGACACCCTGGAGCTAGAGTTCCAGGTAGCTTGGAGCTGCCTGATATGGGTGCTGGGAATGGAATGTTCTTAATGGCTGAGCCATCTCTCTGGGATCTTAACTAATTTACCACTGCATGCTCCATTCTGACAACAGGACTTTAAGAAATTAAAGCAGATAAATACAGATTTTAGTTGAATCAATGAACAACTATTAAAAACTGCAGAGTATGAGAAATGTATGTTGGCAAATTACTCATGACTACTAATGGGATAGCACTCATGCCAGAGTAGAAGGGACAGATTTTAGCAAAAGAAACATACAGAAAAGCCAGCAAGACAGCTTATTGGATTAAAGCATTGGCAACCAAGCCAGATTACCTGAGTTTGAGCCATGAGGTAGAAGAAGGAACTAACATAAGTTGTCTTCTGACTGCTACATGTGTGCACTGTGGCATTTGCTCCCCACTCAGATAAATAGATAAATGTATTTTTTTTTAAATTTTAAAGAAAGAAGATGGAAAAGTGGAAAAAATATCTATACATCTCTATAGAGCCAACAAGGTAGCTCAAAGGAAAATCACTTGGGTCAGGAAAGGAAAGGGGTGGTTTCATGGATGACAGAGGGCACTTTTAGATTAGTAACTCGGGCATTGCCCATCCAGCTTGTTAGTTACTTTCTGGTCACTGTGGAGCAGAACAAGTAACAAGGGAGCAATATGTTCTTTGGGCTCATGGTCCCAGAGGGTCACAGTCTGTTGTGGCAAGGGCAGCATTCTACCATATATGTCTGAGAGTTGGGCTGGAATGTGTTTTTCACATCTTAAGAGATCAGGGAGCAAAGGTTGGGCAGGGATCTAAAGCAGATACATTGTTGAGGGGCCTGCCTCAGTGGACTACTTCCTCCAGTCAGTCCCAACTTCCTAAAGGCTCTGGAGCTTCCCAGACAAGCTGAGGACTGAGCATTTAAAGGACAGGCTGTGGGATACATCTCACATTCAAACCTTGACAGCAACACAGTATCAAAATATGTAACTAAGTAACCCGATGGTGTCCATGTTTACCATCTGTCTTCCCTACTTCAGTGTGCTCTCTACATGAGCACAGAGCCGCATGCACTGGCCCTCAGACACACAGAATGATGCAGAGAATCCACGAATGAATACGGAGTGGCAAGCCTATTTTAGATTAATTCACTCAGCAGCAGTCAGGGATGACTGGATGCCAGACACTGCTCACATAGAGGTGAGTGACCCAGTCCAGGTTTAAATGAGCTCATGGTCTACTGTGACTGACACATGAACATTAGACACCCCTAAAAATATTTAGCCTCAACCCCAGCCTCTGGAAATGCAAAGTGTCCTGGACATGGTGGTGTGTGAACCTAGAGCCATGGGAACCAGGTTAAGGGGAGGGAGGTTAGCAAAGAATTCTGCCGGAAAAAAAAGAAAAGAAAAAAAAAAAAAAAGCAAAGAATTCTGGGACTCAGTCTGATAGATAAAAGACACCGGGGATGTGGTGGCTTCCTGATAAGTGGTACTTGGTCAGGACAAGGGGGATTACAAGAGGAGGGACAAACTGAGGGCAGACTGGCTAGGGAGCAGGGTTCATTTAAGGTCATGGTCTCGCCTGGGGAGACACTTTCACAGGGAAACATTGGCTCTACTGTCCCCAGATCACAGGCAGGACACCAATGTGCGAGCCATGGCTGGAAAGTACTCTGCTTACCTTTCTGGATGCCAGTCCTTTACAATCACCCATCCATTGAACAGGCATTGATTAAGCTGCTCTGGCCAAGGCCTATCTGGGAGCTAGGTTTACACGCCTGAAGAAGACAGTCTCTAACCTCCTTACCGCTGTCTACAGTGTGTGGGAATGTCACAGTGGGGGAGCAGCAGCAAGAAATGTTGCCCGGGAAGGTGGCTGCTGCCTTGTGATGGGCAACTCAAATGGGCACCTCAATAAAAATTATGATTTTTATAGCTATCGAGCTATAGAAACATTTTTAAAAATCGCAACCATTTAAAAATCACAACCACTCAGTTTGATAGTTGCAAAAATCCCTCTAACACAGTGGTTCTCAACCTGTGGGTAACAACCTTTGGCAAACTTATATCTCCAAAAATATTTACATTACAGTTCATAACAGTAGCAAAATTATATTAATAATTTTATGATTGGGGGTCGCCACAGCATGAGGAAATGTATTAAAGGGCTTCAGCACCAGGCAAGTGAGAACCACTGCCCTAATACCTGTAATTTCTAAGCTTATAGAGTAAATTTAACTGTTTCAGTGTCTAAAGCCCTCTCACTTTATTGGTTTACGGTCTTGAGGCTTATTAAGTGAGGCTGTGCTTTGCACAGCTCTGATTCCCAGGCCCTCAACTGCAATAAGGAGTTTTTTTTTTAAGATTTATTTATTTATTATATATAAGTACACTGTAGCTGTCTTCAGACACACCAGAAGAGGGCATCGGATCTCTTTACAGATGGTTGTGAGCCACCATGTGGTTGCTGGGAATTGAACTCAGGACCTCTGGAAGAGCAGTGGTGCTCTTAACCGCTGAGCCATCTCTCCAGCCCTGCAATAAGGATTTTTAAAGGTCCTAATTCTAACTACAGTTTGCTATCCATCATGATTCCTGGGGTCCTAATAGCTACATTCTCACTTTCAGCTGGAGTTCTAGCACAGGAGGCAATGCTGGTAGACGCAAGCTGGGGACAAGCCTGGCTTGGTTGTTATGTAAGATTAGGCTCAACTTTTCAAACGAAAGGGAAGCAATTATTACTCAATAATTTCTCTTTGTAGACAAATACGCCATGATTGTGGGAGTAAAGTAAGCAAGGAGGCTCTTTTGGCAAAAGGTTGGAAACTACCGAGCCCAGGAATCTTGTGTCCAAAGGGCAAAGAACGCCCACTTACCCACATGCAGTGCTAAAACAACCTGCTGCCATTTTAGCACGTGCTCCAGCTCAGCTGTCAGGCAGGAGGCTAGAGCTAGCAGGCCTCAGAGCAGGAGGGAGGAAATTCTGGGACCATAAAGAAAAAGCTAGAAGCCCTCCCCCTTTCCTGCCTTTGCTCTGCTCTTACTCTGCTCCCGGAACTGATTTTGAATAGGCCCACGTCGCCCCCTTCACATCGCAAGCTTTATGTGTCTTATTTTAATCAATACCCATTTCATATACTGGGTTGCACAGCTAGTGAACCAAGGATCACAAAGCCAGATGCGTGTGGCGCTCGCAGTTCTTCAGTACTGTGCTGTGCTGCTGCCTGCTAAGACAGAGCGTACTGGAATTAGGGCAAATATATTCCTTCTTAGGACATAATTTTTTCTTGGTGAGAGCATGGATTTTTTATACTTTTCTATAATATTCTAATTTTTTCAATAAGAAGTATTGCATTTCTGATGACAAAACAAAACAAAACCCCCAAATATTAAAAATGGACTTCCCCGGGTGAATCCCACAATAGCTACTGTCTGGAGGCTCCCAGGCTGGTGTCTTCCAGTGAGGCTACTTAATACACAGCTAGGTTCCACATTTTGTGAGTGAGTCATGAGCAGATGAATTTTGAACGCGGGGAGATGGTTTAGGTTGCCCTGTATGAATCGTAGAGTAGAAAAGAGAGCAGAAGAAAAAAACCCTAGAAGCAACTGGTGGAAGAGGAGCAAGTGTGAGGAAAAATGAAAAGCTTAATTACCAGCTTCTAATTAGTGCTGTATAACAAAGCCAGTGTTTTGTCCATGACCTTTACTTTCTAGAGTCAAAACATTACTTGAAAAGTCTCAAAATTATTCTGCTAGTCTTGATTAAGCCTTTACATTTCTATGTCTAGTTTTTTTTTTTTTTATAAATGCATAAATAGTTCTGGTCTCTTCTTCAGAAACTCTGGGCTTTTGAACAAGTTACCCGACTTCTTCAAGCACAATTTTATAAAACAGGGATAACTGTGCTCTTCTCGCAGTTATTATTGGGAAAGAAAATGAAGAAGTAAAATGCAAAATAAAATGGGGATGAGAATACTGTCAGTGTTTTAAAACTGGTACTTACCAAGTTAACCCCACAGACCCCGACTTTTCGAGGTATTCAGGGGAAAAATACTCTATCCAGCTTCTGACACAGAGAAGTCAAAACCTTTGTTGGGAGGTTCAGGTGGCCCTAGAGTCAGGTAAGAATTTCTGATCCATCACGAATCCAGTTTGCGCAGCCGCTGAAAGACTACCACTCCCAGAATGCAACGCTCCGGCCGACAACGCACCGCTTCCGTGTTGGTCGCGCGCCGGTGCCGCTCTAGACTCTACTTAGTCTCGGTGCCTGGCTGCTGTCGCGCGCTTTGAAGGCTCGGTGATGGGCGTCGCTCTAGGCGTAGCCTCGTTTCGAGGCCCGGTTTCACGCGCGCGCGATGGAGACCGGATGCTGGGTGCTGGGCGGCGAATTTGAGGATTCGGTGTTCGAGCAGAAGCCGGAGCGCCAGCCTGAGCCGCCCTCCTCCTATGGCGCCAAGCTCTGCGAGCCGCAGGTGAGACGGCTGTCCTCTTGCCACTCCTCACCCGAACCGGCTGCAGCGAGGTCCGCCACTGTCACTGTCCAGCCGCCCTGCAGTCTGAGGCTAGCAAGCCACCTCACTCTTCGAGCCTCCGGTTGTCTCTCCTGCAGGCCGGCCGGAGCTAGTATAATAAACCCCGCCGCTGCCCCCAGCCCCGCACAAGTGGTCCACAGTAGCATCCTTGCAGGCCTGCTGGCTGCCTAGAAGAATAAAATGGTTTCAAGCTAATTTTGTTTCATCATTTCCTAGTTAGATAATGAAAACTGGATAGATGTTTATATGTTATTGTTAAGACGTTGGGATGGCTAGTTATGTGACTAGTTGGTTGCAGAGTGCCGAACCTAACGATGGCTCAAATACCTCGTCTTGAGTGACACGTGTTCGAAGAATAGAATAGTTTTCCCCACTGTTATGGCTCAGAAGGAGAGTTATTAACTTAGCAAGCTTGTGAAGAGCCTTGATACTCAGTGAAGTCTATTTCTCAAAATACAGTCAAGCCATTACAATGTTAACTGGACTGAGTCCGCCAAATTTAGAGAGACTTTCTTCAGCCACAGCAGGTTTTATTGAAAAAGGAGTAGGAGATGCTTCTTTGGGGCTGGAAAATCGGGCATGCAGAAAACTTTTCATCCTTTTTTTGTATTCTTTCTTGATAGTTATATCTCAATCTCACTTTATGTCCAGCGGGTTTAAGTCAGAAGAGGGAAGTCTTCCTTCAGATCCTCCAAATCTTTGTCTGGGATGCACAGAAGCCTGCCTCCAGTTAAAATTTCCTGTGCTCTGTGTGCTCTGTGTGCCTTTGTAGCATTTTCACAGTAGCACCATCGCCATGATCACAGACTCCTACATCTTGTGCATAGCATTGTCAGTCCCTATTCACTCCCAATTGCTCTAAAAGAAAGCAGATATTGCCGCAGAGGCACTGGAACTGCATCAGGTGACTCATTTCCAGTAACTTCGCTGTGGTTGAAGACGGGTGCTTTTATTTTTGTTTAAACAAATTTGTTATTGGCATGTTTTTACTTATGATCATTACAATTTTTTTTAAAAAAACCACATTCATTTATGTGTGTGTTTGGTGAGAGCCATGACACTGTCATGGGGACAAATTGCAGGTGTTGATTCTTTCCTTTGGCCACATGGGGCCCATAGAGCAAAGTCAGGTTGTCCAACTTAGTGACAGGTGCCTGTACCCACCGAGCCATCTCACTGACTAATTGTGATCATTTTAATAAAAGTGGTCCATCAGAGATGGTTCAGCAGGCAAAGTTACCTGCGGCAGAGTTTGATGACCTGTGTTCTGTCACCAGAACCGAAAGGGTAGAAGGAGAGAACCAACCAGCAGTTTATGGTCTGACTTCCACATGTGCACAGTAGCATGGATGTGCCTACATACATTATATTTAAAATCTTTTTTTTATTCTTTTTTTCAGAGCTGGGGACCGAACCCAGGGCCTTGCGCTTGCTAGGCAAGTGCTCTATCACTGAGCTAAATCCCCAACCCCTAAAATGCTTTTTAAAAATCTGGGCCATCGTTAAGGTTGTCCTTGTTGGCTGGGGCAGTGGCTCAGTGGGTGAAATGCTTGGTGCCCAGCATGAGGACCTGAGTTCAGACTCCTAGCACTCATGTAAAACCTGGGTACCTGGGAGCTTGCAGGTAGCCATTCTGGCAAGCTTCAGGTTCAGTGAGAGACCCTGTCTTAGAAAACAAGACGGCGGCTGATAGAGACAGCTGGCGTTGATCTCTGGCCCTCACATCACACAGGCACAGGCGCACACACATTTACTGCACATTCAAACATGTATCAATTAGTCTGATGTGACCACACGGGTCTGTAGTCTCAGCACTTGGAGGACGTGCAGTGAGACACTGTTTTAAAAAACAAAATGTAGGTGGGGGATTTAGCTCAGTGGTAGAGCGCTTGCCTAGCAAGCACAAGGCCCTGGGTTCGGTCCCCAGCTCGGAAAAAAAAAATAGAAAAAAAAAAAAAGATAAAACAAAAAACAAAATGTAGCCATTCCTTGTCCACCGCTTTGCCTTGAGTCTCATCCTGACGACGTGTGTCCTTGACGTTTAGAAGGGTGCATCATGGGAAAGTGCCTTTGACCATGATGTGGAAGAGCATACCTTCACTCTCCACTGTAAATGCTATCTTCTTGATTTCTAGTGGTTTTATGAAGAGACGGAAAGTAGCGATGATATTGAAGTTCTCACTCTCAAGAAATTCAGAGGGGACCTGGCGTACAGACGACAGGAATACGAGGTGGGAGTCAACACGAGTCAGACGCTGCTGCTCTAGCTGGGCTCTTGTCACCAATAGCACATGTAGAGAGCAGTGTGCGTCAGGTTAGCAGCGTGCTTTGTGGGATGGATCTAGTCTATGGTGGTGCTTATAGATAATCTTAGACTCCTAAGTCTAGGCCTTTTTTACAGGGTCCATATTACATTTTGTTTTTTTCATAATTCCAACCAAAGCATGCTTTGAGGGTCCCTGTAGGTCTGCTTTCCTGGGTTTTGTATCCACTCACTTGTGAATCTCCAACATGTCACAGGAGCAGAATACCCCAACACATGCAAGAAAAGGGAAGAGTGAACAATTAGATGCCAGATTGTTTCATATACAAGTCATGTCATTTTTGGGTAAATATTAATAAGGTATATAGTTGGGCCTTAATCCCAACACTTGGGAGGTGGAGGCAGAGCCAGGTGGTTCTCTGTGAGTTCAAGACCAGCCTAATTAATCTACATAGCACGCCCTATGCGTGTGCACACACACACACACCTCAAAGTCTCAGTAAAACCAGGACTCAAAACCTGTCCTGTTTGCCTCTAGAATGTTCTAATACTGTGATACTGTCCATAGTTGGACTTTATGACCTGCCGCCATTCTGTCTCTACCTTTTAGAAAAATATCACAGTACTGGTTAAACAGTTAGGTCTCCCGTAGGTTAACGGAGGGGCCGGTTATACTACCACTTACTGTGTAGGAAAATGTCATCTCTGTACTGGGTCCTTTCCTTTCCCCACCCCCTTCATGCCTTCCCTTCTTTCTTTTTAATAATTGCCAGAAAGCTCTGCAGGAATACTCCAGTATCTCCAAACAGCTGCCGTCTACCAATTTTGCCATGAAAAGGGATGTCCAAGAAGGCCAGGCTCGGTGTCTGGCTCACCTTGGGAGGCATGAGGAGGCACTGGAGATAGCAGTGGACCTGGTGAGTGGCTCTGTTGCTTGTTCTCATACACTGTCCCGTACAAGGACAGGAAAACAAACTTCCTGCTAGGGGCAGAACTGGTGGGCTGGGATTACAGAAAGAAACAGTCAGCAGTGTAGTTACTGAAATGAAAGCATACAGCACTACGTGTGATTATTTTCTTGGAATAGTTTTCCTGTGCTAAGATGAGAATTATTGCCAAGAAATCTTATTTTCAGAAGTTTTACTTTTATGAGGGATATATACCCAGAGAGATAGGGATTGAGTGATTTTGTTCTAGATTTTTCAAAGATGTATTTTAATTTTTAATTATGTGTATATATGCGTGTGGGTCTAAGTGTGGGTGTGGGCAGGTGCTAGGAGCGCAGAGTTACTGGATCTCCCTGGAGCTGTTGTGAGTTGCCCAGTGTGGGTGCTGGGAACCAGATCTGAGACCTCTGCAAGAGCAACAAATGCTGTTAATCACTGAATCATCTCTAGTCTCCATTGTTTTGTTATTGTAGTACTGGGAAAAATCCCTGAAACAGATTTAAATGGATTTTGATGTCCAAAGAGGGACATACTAACTATGCTCTCAAACCCTTGTTTATTAGCTTAGCATAGCTATCAACTTTAGATTATTAATCATATTATCAGAGTCATAGTCTAGAGGCCAGCATTCTGCTGCATGTCTGTAACTAGCAGAGGGAAGTCCGCTAGGAGCGTCACAAGTTCAAGGCCGTCTGTCAAGGCTACATGATATATGCACATACCCAGTTTTTCTTTTTCTTTAAAGCAGGAGTGGGGAGGGATTACAGTCGTGCAGCACCTGCGTCACACTGACATGCACCTGCATTCCCAGTGGATTATAGACCGCAGAAGAGTAGCTTCTAGGGATAATCCAGACATGATCTTATTAGATAAAAGGTATAATTAAAACAATGTTTTAAACACATTGTTTACGTGGTGGGGAGGGATACGTAGGGCAGAGCATTGTGGCAGGTAGAGGTGAGTGAGGTCAGCAGACAGTGGTGGGAGTCAGTTCTCCTGCCGTCATCCAGCTTGCAGCGAGTGTCTTTACACACGGAGCCACCTCCAAAAGGCCTGGCCTGACTTTAGAGATTTCACTGCTCCACAGCCATGCCTGTGGCAGACATGACACTGCGCTGTACTCGGAATCGAATCCAGGGCTCTTGTGTGGTCTTTCTGGAAGGCTAAACCTTAGGCAGCAGAAAGAGTAAAACCAGGTGTGCTCAGTGCTCAGGTAGGCATGGAATCAGCAAATGAGTGACGTGGGCTTTACTTGATGTTTTTCCACTCGGTACAGGACTGTTGTGGGAGCTCAGTGGGCATCCACTTCCACTGGTAACTTCGGGCGCACTTGACCCTCGGTTTAGTTCTGCAGGAGTGTGATCTGGGCAGCTGGGCTTTCCTTAGATTTCACGTCAGGTTAAAGGTAATTTCACTCTGCCATCTGCTCTCTGTAGACTAACTTGGGAAGAGTGAACCCTTTCTCCTAACCCACAAGGTATTAGCCACATGCCGTTAAGGCAAGAGGTAATGACTCCCAGGGAGACAGCGAAAGGTTTTCTGATCAGAAGGAAACCCCTGTGCTCCTCTGTGTACGTGGGCTCCAGTCACAGCTTTTGCGTGGATATGGTTCAAAACAGGAAATCTGCGGAGGGATTAAGTTCACGTGACCCATGTAGCACTTACAAATGCTTCTGGTTTATAACAAATACAATCTGGGCCTCTGGGTGCTCCCACCTTTATATGAAAACATTTTGTAGCTGGGGTTTCTTGCTTTTTCTTCTCCTCAGGAAAGAAAAGCAACCAACACAGAGCATCTGACCTCGGCGCTCTCCCTCCACCTGGCTATCTTTTCCCGAAGGCCGAGCTTGGAGAAGACCATTCTGTACCTGCAGAAGCTGATTTCTCTGCACCCTCTCAACCCTTGGAGCTGGTGTAAACTGGCACAGGCATACCTGAGTCCAGGGCCAGACCTGCCAGCGTTGGGTGAGTCACCTCAGGGACAGAAGAGTTCTGCTTCAAGTGACAAGGCTGTCAGGGCCTCCTCTGTGCACTCGGGAACAGGCTGTCTGCCGTTCCCTGCACCCTCACCTGACAGTGCAGTGTTCGCCGTGGAAGCAAGTGGCTGTGATACTCAGCAGGACATGCAGAACCGCCTGGCAGCACGGAGGGCAGCAGCTCGGACGGAAGCTCGGAGGAAAGCATGTGCCGCTCTGATCCGCGCCAGGTAAGCAGAGAGAGCGTGTGTCAGCACACAGGTGAGCCTGGGGCAAGACTTTAAAGTTAGCATACATGGTATGTAGGGGTGAGGGAATCCCATACACGGCTGGTGACAGTTGAGACCAGTGCAGCCACCCAGATATCAGTGTGAAGCTGGGGCCTGCTGTGTACTGCTTCAATCCCAGCACCTGAGAGGCAGAAGCAGATAGACTCTGTGAGTCTGAGGCCGGCCTGGTCTGTCCTGGGTAAAAGATTATCTCCACCAAGGCAACCCTTACAAAGGCAAACTGGCTTACAGTGTTAGCAGGTCAGTCCATTATCATCACGGCAGGGAACGTGGGGCTGGAGGGGTAACTGAGAGTTCCACGTCTTGGCAGGCAGCAGGAAGAGACAGGCACCGGGCCTGGCTTAGACTTCTGAAACCTCAAAGCCCACTCCCAGGACATTCCCAACAGCTCCTCACGAGTGGTCACACCTACTCCAGCAAGGCCACAGGCCTCCCCTATGAGCCTGTGGGGCCCATTCTCATCAGGGCAGCTCAAGTGGCAGGAGCTGCAGTGTGAGAGGAGCTCAAGGGAGCTGTGAGCCGCGGTCCCGGCCAGGGGACTAGGAGGGCGTGAGTCGGATCTGGCTCTGGAGGACTCTGAGTAATGGCTGATGCCGAGCTCATGGACCTGCACTGGTCTCGTGGCCAGCTGTCCGGCCTTGCACAGATTGTGGACTCTGAGCTCCAAGTCTTCATCTTACTTGATGGAGGAATGGGGAAATGCCTGCTGCCCGAGGGTGTGGAATTCAAGTCATCTCAGGCACCCACTGAAGCTGCATGGTCTGCAACAAGCAATTCATAAATGTCGGCTAAGAGCAGTTTCATTGTGTCTGGTTTCCTATTAGCTTGAGACTTCATCATTTTTGCTTGTGGGTTGATTTTGAGGCAGTGCTCACTGTGTAGCCAAGGCTGGCCTGGAACTTTTGTGCCTCTGTCTTCAGCCTTCCCAGTGCTGAATACGGCCCTGTGCTGCCGCCCTGGCTTAGGGGTTATCTTAAAGATTCGCTCCGTTCCTTGGAGGCCCAGAGAGTATTCATAACCTTTGAATTGGACTGTGATCTGAGCTGTAATTCAGAGGGGGAAGGTGGACTAGAAGAAGCCATTTGGAGCTGTGGCCTGCAGTGGAGAAGTGATGATCCCCAGGGATGGGTCTGACCTGCGGTAGTGCACTGCAGTAAGGGTGGAGAATGGCGTCATCACAGTGTGGGGTGGATGGTGACCAGCTGAGCTATGGGAAGGATGGGGGAGGGGGAGGGAGAAAGAAGAGGAGGAGGAGAGAGAGAGAAAGGAGGAAGAGGAAGAGGAGGAAGAGAAAGGAGGAGGAGGAGGAAGAAGAGGAGCAGACTCTGAAGTGTGCCCCAGGTGCAGGGTCGGATTGGGTGCTATTTGCTGAGGTGGAGGATACCAGTGGATGGGCAGGGCAGATTCAGGATACAAGGAATGAGTGACTCCCGCTTGATGTGCTGAGATCTTGATGTCTGTGGAACATCCAGCTAGAACCCCTCATCAGGAAAAGAGGGCTGAGCTCAGGAGAGAAGAATGAGTGGAGACACCAGGTTAGGATCACTGGGGACATTCATAGTAAGCAGTTGTGAAGTGGTTGTTCGAGGCTTGGCCCTGTTTAGTACTCACATGTGCCAGCAAAGCTAAGTAGAACTTGAGGTCCAGGCTCTGTGGAGACAGCAGCTGCCAGCATCCCAGGAATAGCCCGTGTGGCTGGACTGGCTTTGAACTTCTTGTCAGTGAGTGAATTGTGTTTGCTTTCAACTGCCTGCCTGCCTTTCCACTTTTGACACAGGCTCACTGTAGTCTGCTACCCTGATTCGATAGCTGTCTCGGCCCTCTGAGTGCCCGTCCTTTCTCAGTTGTAAAGGAAGGCAACTTGTTCAGAACCATTGGAACTCAGGGATGGCTCCAGTGAGGCCAGCAGGACTCACAGCAGCTTAGTACCTGGCTCTGGATGGGCTTGTGCTCCCTGCTGCCCTGTGGCACAGGCCCCTGTAGCGGAGCCTCTCACACTGAGATTTGTTTCCTCAGGCTCTTGCTTCAGCTCGCCCAGTCCCAGCAAACATCATTCGCTTTGGAGAAGAACTTGAGGACTCAGCAGGAAATTGCACAGAAAGTGAAGGAGTTCAGCTTTAGGGAAGATACTTTGCTGTTGATGGAAGAGGTACGTATCCCCTCAGATTTATGTGGGGCAGCATCACGGGAATTTTGTGCTATTCCCATAGCAAAATAGCACCAGATCTCATCTCATGCTGAAGTCCCTCAGTTTCCCCCTGCTGTGTGCCTCTGGGTTTCTCAAGGCACCAAAGTGGTCCTCCATCATTCACCTGCCCATACCTGCTTTCTTGTTCTCGTCAGTGTTAATTAGCCTCCTCACAGAGCATCCTAAGTAACATGCCCATTTTACTTGTTTTAATGTGGAGTTGACTGAGTAATAAGTTTTTTGCTGGAGATTGAACCCAGGACCTTGTACATGCTAAGTAATCAGTGTACTCCGAGTCAGCCATGGTGCTGACCTTTAGACTAATGGGCGAGTGTCCCCCTCTGAGCAGGCATTTTATGTAGCTTCCTTCCTCTCCTAATAGCCAGCGATGGGGAAGGTAGGCAGGGCTGGAATTGAGGCTTAGAGAGGTTGCGGCTGCCTGAGGTTAGGGCAACAGGCAGTGTAGACCAGCCGTGAGAAGTGTCCTCTCCTCTCTCCACCCTTTCTATAGCTGAAAACCAATTTTCCTCAATCCTGAAAAGCCATCCCTTGTGAGACATGTCATTATGATGCCATTTGCATGTGCCATGTCAGTTCACAATTTTAGAACACTGAATGCAAAGGTGTAGCACCTCAGAACTGATGAGTTAGAGACACAGCACTCGCTGACTGTGATCTGGGGCTGCGGAGGGGGGTGGATAAGAGCTCTTACGCTGCAAGCACAGCGTGCGGACCTGTTCTAATCCCCAGCCTCCACATAGAAGCCAGGCATGGGTGCAAATGCCTGGACCCCAGCACTGGGTCAGAGATGGTAGATCCTGTGAGCCTGCTGGCTGACCAGCCTAGCCAAACAGTCAGCAGCAAGAAGCCGCCTCAGGGAAATCAGGCAGGAAGTGACTCAAGAATTCCTCCTTTGGATTTGCTATGCTAGGGCACATAGGTCCGCACACACATGCGCACACAAGCATACACCACACATGTGTGCACACACACAAAGAGCCATTCTTTGTGCTTATAGTTTTCATGGCCACATTAGCTGTCAAGGTCAGAGGAGCCTAAATTAGTACCTTGTTCCCTGCTGTGTGAGTGTAAATTCTCATGCTGTGAAAGCTTGTTAGGACTTCACTTTCCCCACCGCTGTTACTCATTACCAAAGGACCACTTACTGAGGCTACATAAAGGCTTCCTGGAACTTAATTTTGAGTGGGCTCATCAAATTCCAGGATTGAGTCTGTGTTGCTGCAGTTGTGATTGTGACCAGGAGGGGGCAGTGTTGTGCCTCTAGGGGGACGTGCTATGGCCCTGAGAGACCCTTGTGGAGGGTTGGATCTTTGCTGTCTTTGGACTTCTGGACAGTGTGGATTTGTGTCTCACATCTTACTCTGATCGAGCTCTGCTCCTACCTCTTCAGCCCTAACCTCTCACCAGGAGGGAGAAGCCCACAGCTACACTGTCATCAGAACAGTCTTTGGCATAGAAAGGTTGATTCAGTGCTCCTCGGAGCCCAGGCGGGACAGCTGCCACCTTAGGACTCGGGATGAGAACAGAAACAAAGCTGGTGGCGTCCCAGATAATGAAAACAGGGCTTCTCACCCTGCTCTGCGCCTTCCCTAGGGCTTACACAGCTGGTGAATAATCTGTCTTCCACCTCTGACTGGAGTAATGTTTTGTTTTTTCCTCTTCTTGTCCCGATACAGGCTATGGGGGAAGATATTGTACCAGAAAAGGTAAAAGAGGAGCTTCATCCGGAGGTGCAGTGTGTGGGCCCCGCAGCCCTGACTGCCTTGGTGGCTGCGTCCTCCAAAGAATTTGAAGACAAGTGGTTCAGAAAGCTCAGAGACCATTTCAGCCCCTTGGAAAATCAGTCGCACGTGGACATTCAGATCGTGGCTTAGGAAACCACTCCAGAACTGGGTATCCTTGTTTACTTACACAGTCTGTGCAATCATGGAAAGCTAAAGCAAAGAGAGTCTTTACGTTGTTTATAGAAATGTCTCTCCCAAGAAACTTCAGCTGTTGTGGATTTTGCTGTTTGTTTTTGTGTCTTCGGTGCCCTCAGTGCGGTCTTTGTAGGCCTCTGCCTCAGTAGCAGGCACCTGCTGGGAAAGTACATGAAGGGGCTGTGCTAGGTTCTGTTGCTGCTGCTGTCCAACTGCTCTAAGGGTTGAAGTTGACTGATGGTTTCAGAGGACAAGGCTCAGTCTCAGTGGCCAGGAAGCAGAGGGGACAGAGAAGGGCCTGGAACAATACAGCCCTCTGGGACATGCCTGAGGGGACTTCCTCCAGCTAGACCACCACCTAAGGTCCCCACTGTCCCCATATGGTACCCTCCAGCTGGGGACCAGGACATGAACAGTCTTGGATAGTCAACAGGGAGCATATCTTATATTTGAGCCTTAGCAAAAGACTTTTTAAGATTTTCTGGTCCTTTGAAAACAGTTACTATGTTGCAAGAACCTTTGCTCAAGTGCACCGGCTAGGAACCGCCAAGAATGCTGCAGTGTTAAGAGTCCAGCGGGTGTGTCAAGACCTGCAGTCAGGTGCTATCCTGCTTACTAACTTCCTGTGTGGGCAGAAGACAGGACACTCCTGAGTCAGACCGGAAGCCATCACTCAGGGCCCAGCCAGCGGATGAGCCCGAGCATACTCGTGTTGGCTGCTTTTGTCTCCAGGTCGGAAGGAGGCTGGCTGCACGTGTGGGCACACATGATGCATCCCGTCACACCGAATGTGCATCACTGTCTTCCTGTAACTTACACATCCAGCTTGCCCTGTGGAGAGGAGCCCTGGCTTTAGGAAGTCCGGGTTGCTAGAATGGTCGTGTGCCTGCCTCTCGCACTTCTGCTCTTGCTCTGCAGACATCCTGAAAGATGTCTGGAACAAGCATCTGCTCAAAAGACACAGGAGCCAGAGGCAACCCATCTCTCTGTCTCCTTTAGCCACATTTACCACGGTCCCTAACGTTGTCTGCATGTACAAAGGGCCATTCTCTTACTCAAGGAGTTACCCAGGGTAGAATTGCTCTTTTCTAGTGGACGTAATAAGGCCAACCTCACCCTGTGTTGTTTTTATTTAGACTTTCATGGAGAGATAATTCTAGCCCTTGACAAAGGGTGCAGCCCTCAGGATTTCTCTTCCGTCCTTCCTTCCACTGCCCTTCCCCAGACAGAAAGGGGCTGACTGTGCTCAGTCTGAGGACTCTCAGGGAGTTGGTCAGTTTGACCAGCAAGTGCAAGTTTAGTTTCTCAAATGGGAAACAAGACTACAGTTGACAGGCGCTGTGGTTTTAGAATCCATCAGCGATGGAGCACCCGTCAGCCATCACTCACTGAGCTCACATTACTTCCTGCTCACTGTGATTCTAAGGAGATGTGGGCTGGAGTTTGTGGTCTAGCAGTGGATCACTCTCAGGGACATAAACCAACATGGCTTGCCATGCCCGCCAGTGTAGCTGTGGCCATCTGGAACTCTCCCGTCCACATTTCTTTTTTGTTAACCTTTCTGTGGACACCCCCCACCCCATCTTCATCAGATAGCTAATTCACGGGTCCCTGCTAAATGTTGGCTTGTTAATAATTGCTGGTGTTTCCGGTTTTCCTAAAAGCTAACGTGCCTGCCTGCCTGCCTCTTCTCTTTCTGAGGCCAAACCCCTGTGCACTGTATACCTGAGTTTCCTGGAAACACTCCCTGTTCTCCCCCAGCCCTGGGCTCCAGCTGCATCCTAGCTCCTTGTGGGCGTCACCTGCGCTTTGTGCTTTCAGATCTCTGGTCTCCCTCCTGACCTCCACCCACACCTGATGGCCTGGTGTTTTCCACATCTTGCATATAACTCACTCCCACCTCACCTTCCAGTCAGTGAAGTGTTGATGTGAGAACCAGGATCACTGAAGTCCAAAGCCTCAGCTGTCACTGAGGGCAGGAGGGGCATCGGGAGGGCAGGGCTCCCTGGTCATTTCTAGCACAGGCGGGAAGGTAATGGGCTGGGTGATGACTCTGCTTGGGAAGAGGCTTCCCTGCTGTGTGTGTTCACACATCTCTACTCGCTTGCCAATGCGTGAATCACTGGGAAGTGAGCGTATGGTGACACAGGTGTGGCTGTCTGCTCTATAGCAAGGGCCGGCTGGATTGGTTACCTCTCTTGTTGCAGTAACAGAAAGGAAGCAGTCTAAGAAAAGAAGGGTTTGTTTTGTGTTTGCGAGCACAGTCCATCGTGACGGGAGACGTGGTAACTGGGGTTGGGCAGCTGGTCATGTTGCACCTCAGTCAGGAAGCAGAGGGAGATGAACGTGTGCTTAGCTCACTCCTTTCTGCTGGCTCTGACCTCAGGTCATGGGATGGTGCAGGAACATTGAGCATGAGTTTCAGTTACACCTCTCTTGAGAAGCTCCTCAGTTACACCCAGGAATTTGTCTCCTAGCCTAGGTGGGTTCCAGATCCTGTTACCTTGGCCATGCCAATAAGCTGTAATAGACCTTTTGTTCTTGGTGATGTCCTCATTTCAGCCCTTCCCCATGGCCACCCTTCCTCTAAAGGGTCAGTCCCTGGAAAAGGCTACTTGAGGTACGGAGGGCCTGTTACTCAGAAGCCAGTTCCTGCAGAACCAGGCCACCAGTGTCTCAGATGTCTCCAACCCCCGTGCAGCATGAACTTTATAAAAGACGAGCTTTGCTCCGGAGAAGCCGCGGGTCATACATACACCGCTAGCAAATGAATACAAGCTAGTGTTTACAGAGAGACGGTTTTAAACAGGAGCCTTCTCGTAAGACGTAATCTCAGAAAGTAGTTTATTTGCACCCAGCTTTCCAGGGCTTTGGGGCCTGATAGGAAAGCAAACAAACTAGCAAAGAAGCAAAGAGGGAACGCAAAACCCCATGAGGCTCTGCTGCTGCGGGGTTGCACACTCATTAAATCAGGGGCAGCCTCGTGTGCATGTGACTGCTTTCTCCTTCCCTGATTCCATCTTCTGGCTGAATCAGACGTAGGTGTTTCAGACCCAACAAATCTAATGGGACTGCCCTGAGTGGGCCAAATGACAGGCCAGTGAATGGCAGCTCAATTCAATCTTCCCAAATTGCCAGCACTTGGAAAATTGCAGGAGTTGGGGGGCAGGGCTGGAGGCAGAACGGGGGAATTGGAGCGAGGAGGGTAGAAGATACTGTTTTTTCCTTATTCTTTCTTCCTCGGAGGATGGGTGGCCTCATCCCCTGAGGCTTTGGTGTGGTATTGGTGCTGCCTTCCATTTGAAAGAGCAGACCAGACTCTTTCCCAGGCCCATGTCCACTGGCAGGGTCTTCCTGCCTAATCTGTCGATGGCTTCTCACTTTTATACCTCAACACCTGTGTTTCCTCAGCCCCAGCTCTGTCTCCCTGCCCTTCTTCCTCAAGCTAAGAAAGCTCAGGGAACATGAGCACAGCAGTTCTGGGATCTTGGTGCCAACATACCAGTTCTTTGAGTCAGGAATATGTTGCTGACTCCTGGAGATTGACACATGCATCAGGCCCTGTACAGCAGCAGTTAAACCTGACCTCCCAGGCCCAGACCTGCAGACTTACCCATTGCAGAATGTGGAAGAGAACATTCGGGAAGGAGGTGATTTCCTACATGTGTCTGTATACGGTGACAATGGAGACTCCCAGAATGGTACTCTTGGCTCTCTGCCTCTTTCTTGGCAGAAGTGTCCCTGACCCAGATGAGGAAGAGATGATTCATATTTAGAACAGCCCTGGGTCTTTCCTTTAACTTCAGGGCCACTGCATATTTGAGGTTAGCTGCCAGAAGTAACCCTTTCACTGCTGGTGGAGATAATTTTTTATTTTGTTTTGGATAGTGCTTTGCTATAAGGCCTAAGCTGGCTTGTAACTTGGTGTACAACCCAGGCTGGTTAGCTTGATCTTTCTGCCATAGCTTCTCTAGAACTGGGATCATATCATATCATATATATCATATCATATCATATCCTATCCTATCCTATCATATCATATATATCATATCATTTCATATTACAGGCAGGTGCCACCATGCAGAGTGAGACACAGTTCAGATCAGGAAATGCTGTGTCCAGAGACCTGGCTGAGGTGACTCAACTCTCAGATTTCCCTGTGCGGGGCTGGAGAGGGAGGGGACTCGTATCAGTCCAGGTTCCGGGCAGTGGGGATGGGAGGGAGCCAAGGGGCAAAGGTAGGGAAAGCACCTTGGGGTGGGTAAGCCTCTGGCACCAGAACCTCCACAAAAGGCCTGCTCGTTAGGGACTAAGTTGGGGACTAAGTGTACCCTACATTCCCATAGTAGGGCCTGACCCCTCATACCTTAGAGTGTGACTAGAAGCAAGAACTTTAAACTCACAGTATCAAAATCTGTATGACTCAAGATTCTTCACAGAAATGGAACCAAGGAAAGAGAAGGGGAAGAGAAGGAGATGGGAAGGAAGAGACAAAAGAAGGAGTAGCTGATGGAAACACTGGATCATGTGAAAATGCAGGCTGGCAAGTCCCAAGGGCTTCAGGATGCTTCTCCAAGAGCAGCAGCGGCGTAGTTCCTGGATGTTGGCCACAGGCTCAAGGCCAGAGAACCATTTTAAGTCAGGTTAAAAAAAAAAATAGTGCTTTAGGTTGAAGGCCACCAGACCAGAGGAATTCTTTCCTGACCGTGGAAGGGAGGATCTTTTTATTGCATTTGGCTTCAGCTGACTAGATGGAGCCACCCACACTAAGAAGGGAAGTCTGGTTTCCCAAGTCCAGCAGCTGATCCCACCCAGACACCCAGAATGATGTCTTCCCAGTTATCTGGGCAACCCACAGTCTAGTCATGTCAACACATAAAAGAAATCATTTAAGCTCGCCCCTTATCTCGCTCCCACTTCAACTCCCTAAACTCCCACTCCAATCTCCACTTCCACTAGAATACCAGAAGGGCGTCCAGGGACGTGCATGCCGGAGTCATCTTGTGGGTTTTTTTTCTTTTTGTAGTTGTGAATGACAAAATTCCTATAAAAAAAAAACTTTAAGGGAGAAAGACGGTGTTTTGGATTTTAGAGGTGACAGTGAAGAGTGAGCTGGCAGTGTATGAGGTAAAAAAACATCAAACATCACAATAGAAAGATATAGTAGAACAGCAGTCAGGATGGGGGGGAGGGGGAGGGAAAGGAAGAGAGGGAGGGGAAGGGGGGGAGAGAGAGAGAGAGGCTCCTTCAAAGACACACCCCCATGTTAATTACTCTGCTGTGGCTGTAATTAGACACCGTGACCAAGATAACTTATAAAAGAAAGTTTATTTGGGGCTTATGGCTCCAAAGGGCAGAAAGAAAGGAGCAGCAGCCACGGTAACTGAAACAGAAGCTAAGAGCTCACATCTTAATCTGCAAGTGGACAGAAAGCAGAGAGCATGCTGGGAACAGCCCAGGGCTCTCCTGGTGCCATACTTCCTTCAGTGAAGTCAATCACTGGTTGATCATGGCCCTCAGGGAACCAACCGTGGGAGGAAAAGCCCTCTCAGAGATACCCAGAGATGTGCTTTACCCGTCTCCTCTGCACCTTTCAGTCCAAGTTAAAGATCACCGCAGGTGCAGGGTAGGGGCCTTCTGTGAGCAAAGAAGAGAGGCCACCAAAGCAATGGTGGTCGCTTCATCTGTGACTCAGAACTGTAAGAATAGAAATTGCTCTCTGCTGAGGCGCCAGGTGCATAGTATTTGTGGCACAGTGGTTCGGGCCTGTCCTGTCCCCTGAGAGGACATTCTCACACCCTCTTTGGTCTTCACCTGCCCTTTTGGCTCGGAGTGTAGCATCTCCCTTGGCCCCAAAGTTTGCTCAGCTTCTTTCTCTGCACTCCTGGGAAGCCAAGGGAGAGAGGCCTGGGCGGTGCTGCTCAGGGGAGGCAGGAGACTTGATCTCACCTATTTCAGTGGGGACATCCAGAAATCTGTTCCCAAGCCAGGGCTATGAATGTAGAAGGCAGCGACTTCCTCTCACATCTTGGAGAAGACATCGAAGGGGTCACCCCTGAGCCCTGTGCACACATGGAGCCACCATCCTATGGTTGTCTCCTTGTGACTTCTGCCCAGCCCACTCTGAAGTATTACCCAGCTACCTTCACCAGCTCTGCAGAGGAAGGATGGCGGGGTGCTCTTAGAAGAACCAACCACATCTGCCTTGGAATACATTGAACAACAGTGAAGAGGGGTTGAATCTCTGCTTGCTAGCTCAAATGTCTGCAGTGTTTACATTCCTAATAACAGTTTTTTTGACACGCAGACTCTCTCGAGGAAGAAGCTGAGAAAGTGACTGGCAGTTTCTCAGTTTCTCTGTGTCCAACAGCTTCTTGGATGAAGTCCAGAAAACGAAGTATCTGAAGAAGCTGCTTTGACACTCGGATGACAGGCCAGCAGGGCAAGCTGTCAAGCCACATGAAGGTGGGAGCTCCTTTGCTTGTCCCGTTGAAGCAGCCTTGGGGTGTCACAATGGCCATCTGCCTTGCAGGAATGAAGCTTCTCACAAGCACTCAACTGAGGGGCCGTGGCTAACACATGTGGTCTAAGCAGAGCATTGCTACCAGTCTGCTGGGGCCTGTAGAGACACTGTTGGTCTCTGGGCTCTTACAGTGTGGATGGAACAATACACAGTGTCATGTGCAAACCAATGATTGCAATGGGCCACTCCAGAGAGAGAGAGAGAGAGAGGTTCTAGAAGCATATGGTGATTAGCAGTCACCACGTGTAGTCAGTGTGGACCTTCGCTTGGTTGAAGCACCCCCTTCTCTCTCTTGGACCCTCTACAATGCAAAACTCCTGCCATGTTCTTCAGGTCTTTCTGGTGACCTTCATGGGCAGGTCCTTCCTAAAGCTCCACAGAGCAGAGAGATGTACCCACCGAGGGTGTTCAGATGCCATTGTTAAAGTCCACTCTGTAGTAGTGACTACCAGTCAAGGACTGCTCCTGCCAGCAGGCCTGAGTGAGGGAAAGCCACAGGTAATTATAACCCCGAGTGGAACTAAAACTAGCATAGAAACAATAGGGGTGGGGGATGGGTCGGTGAGCCTTTGTACTCTGTACTATAAAAATGCATTCACATTCCATACAATAGAATGAAAGCTGCACATACACGCTATTAATACCTTAGCGTGTACACACTGTTAGTGCCCCACGTGTTCTGAGTTAACTCGGCTCCTAGAGTAGTACAGATGGGATTGGTACCAGCAAACATTGACTGTATTCAGAACTGAGAGTGTGGGGCTTGGGGTTAAGAGAGGGATTCAGGCACCAGCCTCAGAAATGTGTCTGAGAAAATCCCAATGCCGGCAGTGGGGTATTTCCCTAGAAGCTGTTGGCCAAAGAGTCCCCAGAGCTCCCCCAAGGCATAGCTTTATGCCATTGCCCACAAGAACTAGATGGTAAGACCTTAGTGCTGAGGGGACAGCATACTTGGTTTTTAGGGCAGATGAATTAAGCTGGAACTTACCTGAAGATTTCCTCCCTGCTGGCTTGCTTTCGTGGAGCTGAAAGGTATTGTGCAGGTTGTAGGTGATGAGGGAGAAAAAAGATATCGATGCTATACCTGTGGCCAACCCTGCACCCTACTAAGGATATGAATGCTCACTGATGCAATAGAGGCACAGATGTATAGGAGGTACCCAACTGCTTTGGATTGGATTTGAACCCTGCTCCATGGGAATTGATTCGTGCCTGGCACCATAAATCTTGTCAAAAGTCAATGACTGGAGAGACCATAGGTCCTAAGGCTTAGGGAAAACCTACTGCTGTATTGTTAAGTGGCCATATTGTCAAACTGTGTTCCAACTGTCGATGTTTATATTCATCAATCATAGCTACCCTCAATCTCTCTCTCTGCAGCGGTCATCAGTAAATGCAGAGACTTCTGACTTTTCAAAGTACTGAGAATAAATTACTGTTAAGTGCTCAGCCCTAAATGGGACATTTGCATACACACACACACACACGCACACACACACACACGCACACACACACACACACTGCAATATTATGGAAGAATGAATTTAAGAGCTGGAAGGTAGGAAGAAGTGCTGTGAAATACTGTCCTTTGGACATGGCATGACCAGTAGTTCACCCATGAAATTACCATTGCTATGACTCCCTGCACACGACCTGTATAAGATCAAGCCAGCAAGAATAGCCAACCTTCCAACAGGCAGTGCCAGGCGGACTCAGTGCGAGCTGGGAGCTGGGTGCAGATGATCAAGCTGCATGCATACATGTTTGAAACTGTCAAAGAGTAACTAAAAAGATTCTTTACAAAGCATGGCTGCCTACTGCACCGAAGGGGCAAGACTGATTTCCTGAACGGTCTCCCCTGAAGCTGGCTGATTGGAGAGGGTGTGCTAAGGCTGTTATTTTCCTAGTTGTTAACCCGCTGCCTAATCGGATCTCAGGCTCTCGGAATAGTGCTTAAAGACTCAGATTGTCTCTCTGTTCCTGGTGGCCAGGAACTAGAGCTCCAGCAGCCCACTTACAAGGACAGGCTTAGCGAGACTTCATCTGATTTTCCACCATCCATGGCCAGGTGCTGAGAACTTGGCTGGGCTGTGGTGGGAGTTGGGTCCCCAGAAAGAGCTGCTCACCCCAAAGGATGTCGCTGTATCAAGCCAGTGGGCTTTAGAGGTCATATCAATCAGGTTAAGCTGAGCCAGGGTGTAAAAGGGAAACTCTCCGCATCCCAGTGGCTTAAATGACAGGCTTACTCCTTCATACTATAGATCCATTGCAAGGCAATAGTGCGAATGGGGGAATTTTTGTGGATTGTGGTTGCTGCTGAAGTGTGGCTGGCAGAGGAGGGCTTCAACCTGCTAGATCTTTCTGGTTGCAAACCACGGGATCTGCCTGGAGGTGAGTCTTACATGCTGCTAATCAGAGCATTGCTGTCCTACCTCCCAGCCACTTGACTGTCACCAAACTATGAGGGCTCAATAAAGTATAAGTCATATATATATATTATATATTAATACACACACACACACACACACACACACACACACACACACACACACTGGGGAAGGAAGAGCCAGCCAGTTCCCGGCCACTCCCAGCCAGTGGCTTCCCTGAGCCCTGTCGCTATCCTTGGCTATTAAAAATGGGCAGTGATGCCCATTTATATATATGGATATATTTATATATATTATCATATTTCACCTGGGTATATGTATATATACACATACACACATAAATCGTATATATAATGATTATATATTATCATATATATTATTGCCTGGGTATGTGTGTGTATGTAATATATACATGCACACCCAGGTATATACATATATATGCTGTCTTAAACATGCATATATTGGTTTTTCGAGACAAGAGTTTCTGTGTGTAGCCCTGGCTGTTGTCCTGGAACTTGCTCTGTAGACCAGGCTGGCCTCAACTCAGAGATCTGCTTGCCTCTGTCTCCAGAGCGTTGGGATTGAAGGCACTTACCACCACTGCCCATTTTTAATAGCCTAGGATAGCAACAGGGCTCAGGGAAGCCACTGGCTGGGAGTAGCCGGGAACTGGCTGGCTCTTCCTTCCCCAGTGTTGAGCTCATTCAGGCATACATAGGCCACCTCAGAATGAAGACTTTGGCAGTTTTTGTAACCCTGGGAGCTTTCTCTGTTTTCAACTTTCTCAGCTTACTGTGAAATCCAATTTAGAACTCAGCCAGCCCTGATAATCCCACCTCCATCCGTGTGTCAGCAGGGTAACAACCTGGGCTGCCTGGCCCGGTGGTTCAGAGAATAGGGCAACTTGCCACCAGCCCTGACAGCCTGGTCTTGATCCCAGGACCCCATATGGTAGAAGAAGAGACCTGAAAGCCACACACATGTTGTCCTTGACCTCCACACATGCACTATAACACACACACACACACACACACAACATGTTATGTTTTAAGAAAAATCAGGATCCAAATATGAGTGTTTTTTTAAGTGTTTGAGAGAGAGGAAAGTAAAGGGGAAATGGAAGCCAGGGTGGCCTTACCTTAGCCAGGAAAGCCGGATAAATTTGAACAGAGGGATGGAGGGGTTGGATAGCTCTCAGAAACAGGACAGGAGGAAGGGCTCCACTCCTCCGTGCTCCTCAGTCCGGCTTTTGTTGTGATGGGTTAAAGCTAGCATGATTGTGTGTGTGTGTGTGTGTGTGTGTGTGAGTGTGTGTGTGTCATGATTGGTGTGTGTGTGTGTGTGTGTGTGTGTGTGTGTGTGTGTGTGTGTGTGTGTGTGTGTGTGTGTGTGTGTGTCCCAGGTTCTAGGCACCCCCTTCTTTTGCCTGGACTAGCCCGGAGCATATCTGTCTGCCCTGTCTTCTGCCCTCCCTCCAGCTATCCCCACAGAGGAGTAGCTGTCACGTTCTCTAGGAAGGAGCCAATGAAAGGCTTGTGAGGGTTCCACATTTATTTCACGGGCATCACCAGGGCAAGAAGAGGCCACAGAGCTGCAGCAGGTGGCTGGCTGCCCTGGGCTTTGCTGAAGGCCATTCTCAGCCATGACAACTCATGTCTCTGGAGCCCGCTCCGACTTCCGGGATAGACCTGCGTTTTCTTAAGCAACAGCCAGAGTCTGCTAACGTGCCTGTGGGAAGTAAACTCTCAGCCTCCTCAGGCTGTCCCATCCCTGTAAGCAGCAGCTTCAGGTGACCCCACACAATCACATACAGTTTCTGGGGTCTCATTACTAATCCATCGGGTCCGGAGAACACCAGTTTTAAGACACTTAACAGAGGAGGAGAATTTCCTACCAGAAACAGCCAGAATATTCTTACACTTGATCCTGAATCTTTCATTTCTGAATCTCTGAGGGAGTGGAGCCTATTTATAAAACTTAGGCTGCATCTGGTCATTTGTACATTGTGGAGACATCAATATCAAATCCAGAATGGACTTTGGAAGATAGGGGTTCCGCATCTTGTCATTGAGGTCTCTCCCCTGCCTGCCTGGAATCATCTAGAATGAGTTAAGCAGGTAGGCAATAACCCACCCCCACCCCCACCCCCAGTGCTTTTAGCTCACAGGGAATCAGGCTCGATCATATTGGTCCTTAAGGTATGGCTTCTGAGACAGAAAATTCAGCAGTGCTCAGTGAGGAGAAAGGCCCCTTCAAAAATGAGGTAAGGCCTGTAGAAAAGGCCTCCAGGGTTGAGTCACCCTGGGCACCAGGCCGAGCTCCTGCAGCTGCAGCCGGGTGGGCCTGTAGGCCATGAGGCTGCTGTAGGGAGCTGGTGCTCCCTTATGGGGTCTCATGGGGACCAAGAGATCCTGTGGGGCCACGGCTCTCCGGGTACTGTGATAAGGCTGCAGCCTTGGAGCCACGGGTGGGATGGGAGCCAGGGGACTGCCCGGCCCTGAAGACGTGGATAGACTCCGGTTGTGGGTGTTGCTGCCAGTCGACAGGCTGCTGAAGGGGTTGGAGGAGGTGCGGTCACTGGCAGAGTCACTGCTGCCACTGAGGCGGCCATTGGGGGCTTCTGGGCCCTTGCTGGATTGGAGTGGGGCAACCAGCTTCGGGGACTTCAGACCCATCAGGGGCTTGGAGGAGGCGTAGAGGCGTCGAAATTCCTCATCAAACAGCTCCACCGCCTGGCCCGTGAACTTGGAGAGGATGTTCCTGTGCACGTGTCCACAGAGCCAAGAGAAGCTGGAGCGGGAGAGGAGACAGGGAAGGACCACAGGATCAGCCTTGGGTTTGCACGACCCTCAGAACCGCTCACCAGGGCTACTGTTCCTCTGCACAAGCAGGGACATTTCATCCCGGCAGAAGCCCCGATAACTGGCTACATTAACCCTGCAAAGCTTTGGCTCCCCTTTATAAATGGCAGCACTGCGACCAGGACATACTTGCAGATGAGCCATTGAGTGGACAGAGTAAGTCTTAGGCTTCGAGGTTCCTCACACCGACAATGCACCCGCCCATCCACTTTGTACATGCATACACATAGACAGACACACTCACAAACACACACGGACACATAGGCAGATAGATAGACACATACACACAGAGAGACATAGGTAGGCAGACAGAAGGACACACAGACAAATAGGCAGACAGACAGACAGACACACACACACACACACACACACCCCTCAAGGGTCAGAAAATGGTAAGCGTGAGGAGTCACCTGATGGGAGCTGTTGGAGCGAGGGGTCTTCAGTGTCCCCACCTATAAGACGGGGTACCTGCCTCCTGCCAATAATTACTGAGAACACCTCCCCAAACAGGCAGAAAGGTGGCTGAGGTTGGGTGGTCCTGCTATGTTTCTGTGAAAATCTAAACTGTCCTTCAGGCTCAGAGCAGTGGCACCGGCCTTTTATCTCAGTGCTCTGGAAGTTGAGGCAGGAGGATCACGATGTCTAAAATAAGTAAATAATAAAAATGAGTGAATGAATGAGTAAATAGTGCTCTTGAAGGAGGACTTAGCCCATTTTACTTGTTAAGCCATGCAAAATGGGGTACAGGGTGAGCCCAAGGGGACCTGAGTACCTATAGCTCCAATTTATGAAAGAAAGCCCCTCAAACGCTGAATGCCTTCAAGGACAGGTCTTGACATCCAATTTAAGATGTTAAGAGAAAACAATATACTTAAGGCATTTATGCCTTATTGTTATGATTCTCTTACTTTACCAACTATTTTTCCGTCTTGGATGGAAAACACCCCTTAGAAGCTGGGGGCAGGGGAGATGCCCCACCAAGAGGAGCTAGGGATCCTGGGCTACTTACACACATGGGCCATCCCTAGGGTAGAGCAGTGCAGGG
Source organism: Rattus rattus (assembly GCF_011064425.1). Classification (NCBI taxonomy): domain Eukaryota; kingdom Metazoa; phylum Chordata; class Mammalia; order Rodentia; family Muridae; genus Rattus; species Rattus rattus. The sequence continues at coordinate 232,335,459 of NC_046154.1, read as the reverse complement.
GGATAGCCAGAAAAAGCCAGCGTCCCCAAAGTGTGAGCAATGCCAGAGCTGAGGAGAGAGGCCTCCAGCTTCCAGCCCTCTCTGCCTGCCTGCCTGCTTTGTAGTTCAGTCCTGGCCCCAGACCCCGGGTGCGGTTCCCTACACTGTGAGTCAGGACAGGCCCACACAGGCTGGGATAATCTGTGGAACAATTGGGGTGCTTTGTTTAAATCTCTCCTCCCACCCAAGAGCACCCACAGGCAGGAGAGGCGAGCTTCTGAGGCTGAGCTCAGGACCAGCCAGGAGGCAAGGAAGGAAGAGAACGATCGGGCTTGGCCTAGACTGAGAAACCAATCTTGCAGTGTTGTTTGGAATCAGACACGTTCGAGACACATAGGTGTATAGCATGTTCCACAAAACAAGGACAATAACACCCTAGGAATTTCTGAGGGCAGTGGTTCTCAACCACCCTCATGCTGGAACCCTTTAATACAGTTCTTCATGTTGTGGTGACCTCCAACCCTTAAATTATTTTAATTGCTATCTCACAACTGTAATTTTGCTACTGTTTAATGTAAATAACTGTTTTCCAATGGTCTTAGGTGACCCCTGTGAAAGGGTCATTTGACTTCCAAAGGGGTCATGACCTACAGGTTGAGAACTGTTCACTGTCTTGGGCCATTCATGATCCTTCATCTCCTGTGCACATGCTCTTGAGCGTGTATGTATGAGTGCATGTGTACACACACACACACACACACACACACACACACACACACACACACACACTCCATCTGTGTATCACTCGACTTTGCTCATACTTCCCTCACTAAACCCAGGGGAAGAAGTGATGACTCCTGTTTGCTGGGATTGGACCCTGAAGGCAGGCTTCATAATCTTTGTCTGGTAGCTACCCACTCTCCTTCCTGGTCTCTCTCTCCATGACCTATTTAATGCATGGATCTACTTGTTTTCCTGGCTTACATAATGATATTAGCATGGCCTGAAATTAAAGCCAGCCTCCTTAAAAATCTTGTTTGTGAATCGTTATTGTTCACGTGTGCATGATCCACTTATGTGCATGGGCAGAGGCCTGCCACGGTGCCTATGTAGAGGTCAGAGGACTGACTTCAGGAGTAGGTTCTCTCCTTCCTGGTTCGTTTGGGGATAGAACTTGATGCATTTGGCTTGCACAAGTACCTTTACCCACTGAGCCATCTCACCAGCCTAGCCTCGTCCTAGGGTCCTGAGCTAGGAAAAGTCAGTGTAATGTGTTCTGTGACTACAGCATGTGTGTTAGATACTCCTTCATTGCTAGGACCAAAACGTCCATTGGAGACAAACAAGATTTTAGTCTGTCATGGGGAAGGCACAGCAGTATTCGAGGCAGCTGGAACAAGTAGTGGAGCTGTTGATGCTGAAGGACGGAGGGGAGAGAGCTCTAACTAGGGCCACAGATAACCTGCGAAAGGCACACCTCATCTGGGCCCCACCCCCCAGGCTCCTCAGCCCTCCTACGGTGGGGAATCAATCCCCAAACACAAGCCCATGGGGGAACATTTTAGATTCAAACCATACCACCAATCCCTGCCTCCCCAGTTTGTTAGAAAGTACTTTACTCTTCTATTTAAGTAAATATTTTAATTTTAGCTTGTTAAAAACATATATGCAATCTTTTAGAATTTTTCTTTGAATTTTGCATTGCTACGATGTGTCCACATTATTGGTTTGTTTGTTTGTTTGTTTGGTTGGTTGGTTTTGAGATAGGTTTCTCTTTGTAGCCCTGGCTGTAGACCAGGGTGACCTTGAACTCAGAGATCCACCTACCTCTGCCTCCCAAATGCTGGGACTAAAAGTGTATGGCACCACTGCCAGGCTACATTGTTACTTCTTTTGTACTTTTTCTTGACTATATAATATTCCACTGGTCATGTCACTGATGACGGAGTGCTGGCTTGTTCCGGTCACCAGCAGGACTACTTTAACATTCTCTTGTGTGCCTGCTACATACACGTGAACCAAAGTCTCTTGGATATATGCCCAGGAGCAGAACTGCTGGGTTATAAACCATGAATGTTCACCTCGAGGAAAAAACCCCAAAATTCCAAAGCTAAACAAAGGTGTTTTCAAGTTTTTCAGTGTTTGTTAAAAATCTTACTTATGATGTCACAGGCCTATAAAATCCCAGCTCCTTGGGAGGCTGAGGAAGGAGGGTAGATTGTTCAAGGCCAGACTGGGCAATTTTGATCGTGTATCAAAATAAAAAGTCAAAAAGAGAAGCTGCAGTTCAGTGGTAGCATTTGCCTAGTATGCATGACACCCTGGGTTCAGTCCTCAGTACCCCAAACCAAAATAACCTCCCCTGGACTCTGACTCTGCACACCCTCCCCATGCTTGCGACCCCAACCAGCGTAGAGAGCAACACGCCTGGTTCACGTAGACTGCCTCTGACCCCACGTTTGCCATGCTTCTCACCCCGCCCTCTTCTCTCCAGCCCAAACAGGTTCCCGGTAAACAGCTTGACTCTTCCCTTTCCCAGACTGCCCCTAAGAAAGTGCTCTTGGTGTGGTTCCGGTGGACATGTACCCAGTGCTGACAGGCACACACTGTCTTGGGGAACCTGGCCACACTTTCTGGCACTTCCCCCATAAGCCCTGCAGAAGGGATCATGTATAGAAAGGAGCCTCAGCTCCTCAGATAATGATGCTCAAGTCATTAAACTAAGGTGCTCATAATGGTGGTTTTTACTTATTCACTACAACCCATCCTTGGGGAGGTCAGAGCATCCTGTATAGGAGACCTAGCTGTGTTGGGCTGGGAAACCGAACTTCCTGTTCGACAAACCCTGCCTGGAGTTGTAGTTAGCACAATACATGAGAATCCACACAATGCCAATTTGTTTTTGTTTTTGAGACGGGGTTTCACTCTGTAGCCAAGACTACCCAGAACTCACAGCAATTCTCCTGCCTCAACACTCTGGATACTTGGATTACAGCCACCATTTCTAGCATTAATGCCATTTAAATAAAAAAAAAAAACAAAATGTGGGGGAGGGCATGGTGATGGTAGTTGTGGGAAGTGTGTTAGTGCATATCCTCGAATTCCTCAACACATGTGTGGAGACCAGAGACCAACCCTCAGGGGTTCGTTCTTTCCTTCCACTGTGGGTTTCAGAAATGGAACTGAGGTCATTGGGCTTATGCTAGACATGCCTTTACCCGCTGAGCCATCACACCAGCCCTAATACCAACGTCTTAAAGAGATGTTTTTGTGTATCTATCCCATGCCAGCCAAGTATCTGCCCTTGTCATTTACTTGATCTGCCCAGCAACCTAATGGAGCACGATTTCATTTTGCCTGGAAGAGGAAGCAGGCCGACAGAGGAGTGTTCTGGGCAGGAACATGAGCTAACAAGCTCAAGTTCTTATTCTTTTGAGGGAAGATGTGACATAAGATTATGCTGACCTAGTTTAGAAGCGAAAACAGAGCCAAATTGGAGATTAGATGGTGAAACGGTCCACAGCTGAGAAGTTAAAGATCAACAGCTTGTGTATCCTCTGCTGCTGGAGGGCATGGCCCAGTTCTGCTCAGTTCTTTGGTTTCAATTCTCATAGCTGCTTCACAAGAACATTTGTCCGTTTTGTCTGTCTGTCTATACATGCATCTGTCTATCTACCTATATGTCTATGCACGTCTATCTATCTATCTATCTATCTATCTATCTATCTATCTATCTATCAATCATCTATCATCTATCTATCAATCATCTATCATCTATCTATCAATCATCTATCTATCTATCTATCTATCATCTAATCATCTATCATCTATCTATCATCTATCTATCAATCATCTATCTATCTATCAATCATCTATCTATCTATCTATCATCTATCTATCTATCTATCTATCATCCATCTATCTATCTCCATTCATTACCTCAGCACATTTCCAAAGGACAATGTCCCTTGACCCTCTCTCTTCCTTGTGGCAACTCTAGCCTTGAATAACTGGTGTTTAGAAGAGAGGATAGAAGAAATGGAGAGAAACCACAGACAGCCACTCAGAGGGAATAGCTTATGTAATTAATTAACTCCAACTGCAGTCTAAAAATTATGCAAAAGTGACTCCATATAGATGCAAAAACATGTTTAAATTAGATCCACCAAGAATAGCAACTTTAGTAAGCTTAAGACTAAGGAAAAGCAAGCGTGGCAGCAGAAGGAGGCCACTTAGTATTTCCAGCAATGACGGCATTACATTAAGTTTTGCTGTCTCTAGACTCGTTTGGTTGTTTCAGGATGGCTGAAGCACTTGGCAGGGAAGTATTTTGGGTCAGTGGATTATGCTGCTTTGTGGGGACTCCTTCCTAGAGTGTCATTAATACACTGAAGACCCCTCTTTGTGTGACTTCTGAAATCCTTAACACTTAAGGGTTTAGAGTAGTAGACCAGCCCTTGTTACCCTGATATGCAATGAGAGACTGAAGTTCCTTCCATCCAGGACACTCTCATGACATGATTCCTTATGACACCCCATGTGTACCCTGGGATCAGACATCCTGACACCTCTTTGTAGCCCTAGTCATTTGGAGTCACCCAGAACAGTCAGAGAGAGCACCAACAGATTCTCCCTTCTAATAGAGCTGCTTCCAAGGCACTAGAACTTTTAACCCTTCTTAACTATATCACCACTACAGCGAAAGGCATATCAGAACAACACACAAAAGAACACATGCAATTCCATAAATTCAGCTTGCCAATGATGGAGCTCAGAAAAGAAATGTAGAAAGAAAACGTCCCCCGGCTGTTAAGTGACTCTCAGGAATTCAAAGGGCAGGTCAAGCCTTTGTCTAATGGATATGTGTCTGCAACTGAAGCAGTCAGCGCTCGCCAGATCCCTCCCCAGCCACTTACTCAAGCAGAGTTTATAGAATCAAAGTGGAAAATAGCTCAAATTAGTACCCGACCATCCAAGGATGACCTCCACACTGCTCCAAATACGCAATCTTTATGCCACAACAGCGGATAAAACATATGTAGAACCAAATGGCTCTCAGAGGCCCAGGCGTGAAATCCTTACTCCACAATTTCCAAATGAAATGAAAGAGGATCCTGAATGATAAGGGCTCCAAATGACCCTCAGCTCTCTCAAACCTCTTTACAAATGAGTGGCGACTGCACAGGAAAGCACGAACGGTGAGAGTTTATGCACCACAGACCAGAGATTTTCCTTTCCAGATGAAAGAATGAGTTGATAAAAGAAGAGTCTTTTCCCTAACCAGTTTATCAGTGAGATGCATCTCTCTTCCCTGTCTGTCTCTGTGACTCTCTATCTCTCTGTCTGTCTTTGTCTGTGTCTCTCTATCTCTCTCTGTCTCTCTCTCTCTCTCTGTCTCTCTGTCTCTGTCTCTCTCTGTCTCTGTCTCTCTCTCTGTCTCTCTCTCTGTCTCTCTCTCTCTCTCTCTCTCTCTCTCTGTCTCTCTCTCTCTCTCTCTCTCTCTCTATATATATATATATATATATATATATATATATATATAATGTATATGCAGCCAACACTGAACCAAGAGAGAGAAAATGTCGGGATCCCTCCAGCTGCTAGGAATTTCCCAGTACTCCAACTGCAAACTTGGCTGGCCAGCCTGGACTTCACACTGCAGCCCAGCTCCCCAGAAACTGTTAACAGTGTTTGGAATCTAAGATCTGCGCCTTGTGGTCACAGAAAACCGGGAGACAAGAATTAACAAAGGGAGGCGAATTCATTTACAGTTTTCGCTAGTGAGAGGAAAGTTTTTAGTTTCTTTCTGCCTCTTTTGTTAACAGTATTGGCGTCTTACAGAAGAGATAAAACAAGACTTAGGAAGCACAGAGAAGCCAAAGAAGGTCCCCACACCATTCTGCGGACAGTAGCAAGCCCTGACAGTCTGGCCTCAGCTTAGACTGGACTCACTGCGAGGGGATGAATATAATCTAAACTCAGTGTTCCCCAGGAACCTTGAGAAGCTGGTTTCTGTTTGTCAGGGAAAGCCATCACGTCCCTTGTCTTCTACAGCCTACAACCTCCAGCAATGAGCACCTACCCCAGATTAACTCAGACAAGCTCATAACAGATCGAAGTCCCCATGAGTTCCCAGGTTCTTCCGCCTTGCGACCCCACTTCCTGCGACTCTAACTCCCAGGCTGTTCCCTCCCTCACGCACCCCTGCCTGGTCAGCTGCAACCGGTCTCCTTAAAAAGGCAAGGTGCTGACTGCCTTTTGTTGTTCTCCCTGCCCATGAAAGATAGCCCTGACAGTTTGATTTCCCAATAAACCTTTCTTTCTACCCACAGAGTGGTCTAGTTCAGGGGTTTCCCTGAGATTCAGCAGCGAGAGACAGGTAATCGGAACTTTCTGGAAAGTGAGAGCCTTCGCTGGTGCCCAAGCTTCAGCCTGGTCTCTGATCCAGCACGGGATCTCCTGGGGGAATACGCGGCTTTGGAAGCCATTTTCTTCACGGTCCTTGTAATACGTTAACTACTCCGTGGTCCTGTGGAAGGAAAGCACTGATGGGTTCTAACAGGCAAATCTCTCGGGTTAGAGCAACCGTCAGCTCGTCCAGCCGTTGGCTATAATCGCCTCTTCTCTCTCCATAGAAGCAAAGGAAAATGCTGGAGAATGAGGCTCCCAGACCTTATATTGTCAGAAGTTGGGGACTAGGAAAATCCCTGTAAATGGATATACGGTTGAGCAATCTGTGTTACCTCCATACAGGGGAATACTATTTAGCTGTAAAAGGAATAAAACTACTGATGCACGTCATAGCTGGCATGAATCTCAAAAACGCTATGTTAAGTAACAGGACCCAGTCATAAAATACCACGTGCATAACTCCGTGGATATAGTGCCTATGATAAGTAAACTCATCAGAAGACAGACTGGGGTCCTTAGGGTAGGGGAGAGGGGGATTGAGAGTGACTTTTTAAGAATTTCTTTTTGGGGGTGATGAAAACGTTTCATAACTAAACAGTGATGGTTGTACAGGGTTGTGAATGTGCTAACTGCCACTGAATTGAACATTTCAAAATGATTAATTTTAAGTTGTGTGAATTTTAATATAATAATAACAGGAATGGGGGAAAGGGGCTAACTAGGACGGAAGTCCTCACCCTGTGGGTCATGACCCCTTTGGGTTGGAATGTCAGATATCCTGCATATCAGATATTCACATCGTGATCTATAGCAGCAGTAAAATTACAGCTATGAAGTAGTAGTAACAAATTTAATCACCCCAACACGAGGTGGTGGCTATTAAAAGGACCATGCCATTAGGAAGGTTGAGAGCCACTGAGCCAGACACCTTCAGACAAGCTCTTGTGTCAAGAGCAACTGTCAAAACCTAACAGTTTGACGACACTGGCTCTGTGGTTTGGATAGGGGTAGTGTCTGGCAAAGCCCATGCATTAAGGGCCTTGACTGAGAGCATAGGGCAGTGGTCAAATTTTAGGGGGCTGGATTTAATTAGGAACTGTGGGTTTTTTGGGGACAATTTTAAAAGGCACTGTGTGCAGCTGGAGAGATGGCACCAGCTGCTTTTCCAGAGGACCACGTAGTGGCTCAACCATCTTTAAACTCCACTTCAGGGGATCTGATGTCCTCCCAGGCTTCTGTGGACACCAGGCACCCCATGGTGCACAGACATGCATACAAGCAAAAGACCCATATACACACACTAAATAATATACAAATGATCTGGGAAAAGGATGTTTGTGTCAGAGCTCAGTGTTGGTCTCTCCAAAATCCACAAGTTAAATGATCCTTGTCCTTAATGAGATGCTATTTTGGGGTGGAGCTTTAGAGAGTGGACCCCTCATGAATGAGGTTAAGTGCCTGTCATGGTTTGAATCTGAAATGCCTTCCAGGGGCTTATCTGTTTGACCTTTGGTTCCCAGACCATGGCACATGTTTGGGAGGTTGTAGACCCTTTAGACAGTGGGGCCAAGCTAGGAAGTGGGTTGCTGGGATGGGGGCCATTAATTAGGAATTACAGCCCAACCTGCATCTAACCTGAGCACCCTCTCCTCTTCCAGATCCACTGTGGAGATTAATATTGTATTAATATTGATAGAATTGAGAATCATATAGGAGACAAGCCTGTGCAAGCCTGTGAGGTATTAGCTAGGTTAGGCTAATTGAGATGGGAAGATCCACCTTAACTGTAGGTGGTAGAGCTGTGGGCTGGGTCCTGTATTACAGATAAAGGAGAGAGCAAGCTGGGTACCAGCACTCATACCTCCCGTCTCCTGACTATGCACGCAGGTGTCTCAAGCCACTGCAGCTGTCTCTTCCCCACCATGGGGGATGTACCATGAGCCGGAATAAACCTTTGCTCACTTTAAACTTATTTGGTCCTAGCATCAAAAGGGTTGATGAATGTACCCACCAAGACAAAAAGGACTATGCTGTAAGTTTCTGGTGCCTTACATGAAACTCCAGTCACCATGCCTTCCCCACCATGATGAACTGTAGCCTCCCCATGTCCATGAGCCTAAACAAATCCTTTCCCACTCTGAAATTGCCTTGTCAAGCGTTACATACACAATAAAGAAAAGTAACTCTTGGGCTGGAGAGATGGCTTAGTGGTTAAGAGCACTGACTGCTCTTCCACAGGTCCTGAGTTCAATTCCCAGCAACCACATGGTGGCTCACAACCATCTGTAATGAGATCTGATGCCCTCTTCTGGGGTGTCTGAAGACAGCTACAGTGTACTTATATATAATAAATAAAGAAAAAGAAAAGTAATTCTTACAAAAGGGACAAACGCGCATCGCTTTTACTGAGGGGAGTGAGTACAGCTTTTCCTAGAAAAAATGCTAGAGGCATTTTATAGTATATATTGTTGTTGAGTTTCAAACCTGAGACTAAGGGCTGAGGTGTCTACTTAACATATCAAAGTGGACCTGTCCTTCAAGTCTTCCCAGCATCCCTCACTCCCTACCTGTTACAGGGTATGGCTGTCACTCCCTGTGCTCTCCCTGAACTATCCAGCCCAGGGGCTGGGCTTTCCTTCCCCCAGAGGCTCTTCCCTCTATAATCCAGACATTTTGGATACCCACCCTTCTTTTATTTTTGGCACTTGGTTCTCTGATCTCCCCTTCCCACATAGCCCAACTCAATCTGGACATGTCCACTCAGGACTCTGACAGATGTCCCTGACTGCCTATGTCATGTCACATATCTATAATAAAATTTCTTCTCCACCATACCTAGGAGCAGTCATGTCCTTTCCTTTCCTTTCCTTTTTATTTCTTTCTTAAAATTCAATTATAAACATGCATTTGTACTTCAATCTGTAGGAAGGGATCTACATGTGGCTTAGCACCCACATCCCGATACTCTGAGCTAACTTTCTATGTATCAAACATCAGGCCCAAGCTGAATGCAAAACTCAGTGGCCTTGATGAATGGGAGCCTTCCCTCCCACTATACAGAGAGAAATCCTAATGAGGAGAAACAGAACCTCAGGTACACTGTACCTGACAGGGGCAGGCCACTGTACAGAGGGCTGGACCACCTGGCAGAGGGCTAGACTACCTGACAGAGGGCTGGACCACCCAACAGAGGACTGGACCACCTGACAGAGGGCTGGACCACCCAACAGAGGACTGGACCATCTGACAGAGGGCTGGACCACCTGACAGAGGGCTGGACCACCCAACAGAGGACTAGACTACCTGACAGAGGGCTGGACCATCCAACAGAGGACTAGACTACCTGACAGAGGACTGGACCACCCAACAGAGGGCTAGACTACCTGACAGAGGACTGGACCACCCAACAGAGGGCTAGACTACCTGACAGAGGACTGGACCACCTGACAGAGGGCTGGACTACCTGACAGAGGGGCAGACCACCTGACAGAGGGGCAGACCACCTGACAGAGGGGCAGACCACTGGACAGAAGGGGCAGACCACCGGACAGAGGGCTAGACCACCCGACAAAGAACTAATTTAGAATGATAGATTTTGTTCTTTTTCCCCTATAATCTGCTGACTGAAGATGAGATAGGAGACATGTTTGGGATGGTAATCCACAGTCTCCTCAGCAAAGATTTATTTCTGACATTTTTGGTTTTGCCTAGATGCTAGGTACCAAAGGCTACTAATAAAAAGACAATAGTCTGAGAGCCCTTGTCAGACACTATAATGGTTACCAGTTTGACCCTGGACTTCCTAGCCTTCAAGACTGTGAGACATAAATTGATTTATTAATAAACTACCCAACTTGACAGTATTTTTGTTATAGCTCCACAAGTAGAGTGAGACATTATGCAGACATTAGTGATATCAATGTCATGAAAAGTAAGATGTACTAATATGCATAAACAAGCCAAAGAAAGCTCATTTTCTATGTATTCTTCCACCATTTCCCTTTCTGCTCACTTATCCTTCCCTGAGTGAGGGTTCAGCAGGCCCCTCAGCAGTGGCCTCCCCCTGACTGCAAAATGGAATCTCTGATTCTTCAGCATCATTGAATTAAAGGGATAGCCAGATTTTAGTGTCCAAGTCTTGACGTGTTTTTAAAACTAATGGAACCCCTAAAGAAGACATGCAAAGGGTCAACAAGCACAGAGGGGGCAGACCACATTCTCAGCCCACAGGAAAATGCAAACCAAACAACAAAGAGAGAGTGTGTATGTCCAGGGTGACTGGAACAGAGGGACAACCAATAACAGGCATTGTCCAAGATCAGAGAAACTGGGGCCTTCAGATACTGGAGAAACACACGTGAGACAGCTACTTCAGCACAGATCTCTATCAGTTCACCACAGATAGAAACCTCAAGTTAATACCCAGCATCTTTAGGAACACACTCAAGAGAATTAAAAATAACTCCACAAAAAAACCGGTACACCTGAATTACTCACAAAGTTGGAAAAGTGGGAACGACCCAAATTCACTGCATCCCCTGCAGAGTGGATAAACAAAATGTGGTATGCCCATACCGCGTGCCATTGAGACACTACGCTCAGGGAAAGAAGCCAGTCTCAGGAGACCACATCTATAGCTCTATTCACACAGTCTACAGGAGGCTAACCCATTGAGACAGGAAGTAGATTTGTGGTTACCCAGTGAACCAGTTCTTAACTGGTTCTGGGTAAGTAGATCTGGGAGTGGCCGCCAGTAGGAATGGGGTTTCTTATGGTGACAATTGACAATTGACTATGTCGACGGTTAAGCAATGATGTAAATAAGCCAAGGGAACTGCGCATTAAGTAGGTAAACTGTGTGTGAATACATTTTGGTAAATCAGTTGTATTAAAACAATAAAAGTTTGGAAGGGAAAGGCTCAGTTAGTAAGCAGCCTACTATGAGGAACTTACTTAGCATCCCTTGCACCCCTGTGAGAAAGCCAGGCGTGGTCACATGTGTGGGTAAACCAACCCGGGGAGGGTGGAAGCAGAAAGATCCCTGGAACTCACTGGCCAGCTACCGCAACCATGACTGACTACTGGGTTCAGCGAGAGAGCCTGTCTCAAAAGCGAAGGCGGAGAGCCAGGAAGAAGGCACAACAGCCTCTGACCTCCATAACATATCCCTCCAACTGTACACATGCATGTGTACTCACATATACAAAATAAAAAAGTTAAAAGCAAAGTGGGTCATGCCCACACACAACAAAACAAACCTACTGTCTTATAACTATCCCTAAGAGACCTGGGAGAGTAAAAATGAAGTCTATGTCCAATTTCAGTATCAGATGAAACCAGTACTCACCTGTATGATCCGGATAAGACAAACCTCCAGTCTGAGATGATGAACTTCTCTTGGATTTGGCCCGAAAATTTCCTGCCTGACTTGGCACAGTACACCTCCCCCTCCACACTCCTGATGGAGATGTTCTGTGGGAGGCAAAGTGAAGGCATCATTTACTAACTGCACATTTACTGATAAACATGCGGGCTACGACTGAACATGTACCCCCAACTCTATGTTGAGACATAGAGTTGCAGTGGTTTTGGGAGGCTGGGCTTTGGGAGGTAATCAGCTCATGAGGGTGGGGTCTCATAAAGGGATTAGGGGGCCCTATGTAACAGAGCTCCCTCATTCTGTATGCCATGTGAAGTATGTCGAGGACCATCATTTACACACAAGGCAGAGTGTCTCACCAAACACTGACTTTGCAGATATTTTGATCTTCGATCTCTCTGTCTCCAGAACTGTGAGAAATCTCAGTTGTTTATAAGCCACCTGGTCTATGACAGTCTGCCACAGCAGCCCAAACACACGGAGACAATTTGCATAGGAAATTGGAAGGATGTTCACCAAGACTTTATCTAAGCTTGGAGAGATTTTGTATCATTTACATTTTTTGTTGGCTTAGTTTTTCAAGTTTTTTCCATTGCTCTGGCAATAGATGGTAATGAGGGAAAAAAGTAGAATTCCAACAAAAATAAAGCAGCAAATAAAAGAAAGACAAGGATTTGATGGTCCAATAAGACCCTTGTCTAGGCCTCATGGGCCACAAAGGGTCTGCATTACAGAGAAGCAAGTCTGTAGGTAGCTTTAGTGACACGAATTCTTTACTGTAAGCTGATCGGAGAGCTGGCCAAGTATAACAAGAGGAGATAGGGGTGTGAAGGCCCCATGGATTCTGGACCATTTAGAGAAAAGGTGTGTTCACAACCCCAATACCAACTCTGTTTATATCTTGGTCTCCTTGGCAGCATCTGGTGACCATGCCTCAGATGGCTCCCATGGAAGACAGTAGAAATGACAAATCAGGGATGTGTGGAGATTTACTTTAGTTTTATAGCCAAGGACTGTGGAATATGGCCAGGATCCTAGTACTGCCTGGCCATGGTCACCCAGCTCTGGGAAGGATACTCCGGTTCTTCCAGAAGCCCCTCCTAACATCTTGGTGGCAAGAGTACACATCCACTGCTCTGTAGGTGTGGCCCATGAAGGCAAGGCCTGCTCCAATGCTCTCAGTCTATTATAATGACCCTTTGTGGAGAAATAGAGACCCAGAGAATTCCAGGCAGACCTCGAGGGACTGGCTGTAGACAGGGGCATCAGGAGGGACCCCTGAACCTATCTGCCTCCCATCAGTGTGGAAGGGATGGCTTTTTTGGAAGCTGATGATGGGTCTGAGCTGAAGGGGAGATGTCAGAGGAACCCAGGGTCACACATCAGCTGTTCAGCTAGACCCAAGCATGAATGAAACTCTTGACCTCAACTCAATGCTCTCAAGTTTGTGTGACTAATTAAATTCCCATGTCTGTGCTTCTTTTCTTCCCACCAGAAGAGGGAAATGTGTGTGCTTGAGTACACATGTTCAGGGAGGATCCAGTTAAAACTAAAAGCACCAACTTCTTAGGGTCAGGGTGCTCAAAATACATCTTTCTCTCTTTTTGCTTTGTTTTTTTTTTTTTTTAAAGACAAGGTCTCAGTATTTGCTCTGGCCATCCTGGACCTCACTGTGTAGACCAGGCTGGACTTGAAGTCACAGAGATGTGCTTGCCTCTGCCTCCCAAGTGGTGGGATAAAAAGCAGGCACCACCACCATCCTGCCCTCAAAGCACACGTTACTGCTCCATTGAGTAGCTCTGTGACGTCAGGTCTATCAACTTTGTTCCCAAAAGTGATCAAAGGAAAGGAAGAGGTAGCCTGCTTATTGGCAGCACTCTAAAACTTCAGAGGCCTATACATCCATTCATCAAGGTCAAAGGATTATGGGTGGAAATAGTGGAAATCTCCTCCGGGTCAGAGTCTAACAATAACCTTCAGGATTCTCTCTCCCTCTTTCTTCATCACTACTGTTTCATAAGCCATGGACTCTGTATAGCATAGCATAAGGTGGAAGAGGGCTGGTTGGCCTATATGGGAATTTGAGCAAGAGGTGACTTCTTTGAGATATTGAGTTAGGGCATAGCTACCACTGTCCTATCTGATGGATACAGAACACCCTTAGAGCTGTCACCGAACTCCTACCTTGAGATGAATATCAGAGATCTGGACTTTGTCACACATCTCCTGGAAGAGCTTCACACCTCCCTGATCCAGAAGCACACAGACAAATACCCCACGCTTGTTGGCTGCCTCTAGAATGTCACAAAAGATCTCCACATCCGTGAACACATCCATCAGGATGGCCAGGACCTGGGTCAGGAGAGAGGACTCCGTTACCAAAGAAGTCAGAGCAGCTCGACCAGATTGCAGCTGAAACTTCTAAATGGCAGAGCTGGAGGGAGGGGATTGGGTAGGATAGAGGAGGGTCTGAGAGGGCAGGGTTAGAGGAAGGGGAAGGAAGAGACAAAGGGGAGGGCCTGCTCCTGTCTTGGCCCCACTGTACCAGACTAGGCATGTCTTTGCCTCTGTGACGAGTTGGAGTGAGACGTGCAAAAAAGCAAAACAAACAGGCAGCTTAGCAGGCTCAGAGGAGAGAAAGAAAACGGAATGGTGTCCCTGGGCGTTTGGAGGTAGAAGGCACATGAGACTAGTTGTTTTGTTTTTTCTTTTTCTTTTTCTTTTTTTTCGGAGCTGAGGACTGAACCCAGGGCCTTGCGCTTGCTAGGCAAGCGCTCTACCACTGAGCTAAATCCCCAACCCCAAGACTAGTTTTTTGAGTGTTCTTAATCTTTTAAATTTTATTTGTCTGTCTGTCTGTCTGTCTGTCTCTCTCTCTCACATACACACACACAGAGAGAGAGAGAGAGAGAGGGAGAGAGAGACAGAGAGAGAGAGAGAGAGAGAGAGAGAGACAGAGACAGAGACAGAGAGAGAGAGCACAGAGACAGGTAGCTTGTGCCTTTGTGAATGTAGAGGTCAGAGGGCAATGTGTGGAGCTGGTTCTCTCCTGCCACTCTGTGGCTCTCAGGGATTGAACTCAAATTCTCAGGTTTGGTAGCTGAGCCATCACACTGTCCTCCCCACCCTGGCCCTGGAGTCCTCATACACAACAACAACCCATGTAGAAGAACCATGTTCACATTAGATGAACGAGCTGCCCCAGTGGGATGGCAGAGTGTTGGTGTCCCAGCAGCCTCTGTGTCGGCAGTCTCCTCAGCACTTGGCTGAGGTACCCTACAAAGGGGAGGCGCGAGGAGGAGTGCGGGCCCACCCAATCTCCATGCCTTCTTTTTCTGTCAACAGCACTCCAATTAGATTTGAGTGGATCCTCAGCAGGAGACCAAGGCCAGAGCAATGGGAGCACTGCATCCCTCCCTGGCCTCAGAGACTGGTCCAGAGATGGTTACAGCATCCATCTTGTTCTAATGAGGACTGCTCCAGGTCATTTGTTGGAACTCTTGAGAAAAGGAGACATGTTTGTTTGTCCATTGGTACTCCACCTGGTTGTTTAGTTAGTAGTTGATGAGCTACAGATCCAGTGTGCTGCTCCTTGTGGAAAGCATGCACAAAGGTTAAGCCACCCTGGAGAAAGCAGGACCAGGCGGTGGGCGTGGATCCTCAGCAGCCGTACCTGAACGCCTGGGTTCAGCTGTACCTGAAGCCCCCTGAGTGCTGGGATTACAGGGCTCCACCCCTGTGCCAAGCTACTTCTGACCTTCCCACAAAGGATGTCAACAAATCTCCTTCAGTTTGCTTGGATTTATTGATTCCCCTTCCGAATACCTAAGTTGTGGTATATTGACAATTCCATTATCAGGAAGCCATTTTAAAAGATCATTATGATGATTGTGTTAAAATTGCAAGACCTGGTGGCACGCAACAAATGTGTGTTAGTAACAAGTGAAATGAAAAGAAAAAAAGGGTGGGGGGTGCTAGAGACATGGCTCAGTGGTTAAGAGCACTGACTGCTCTTCCAGAGGTCCTGAGTTCAATTCCCAGCAACCACATGGTGGCTCACAACCATCTGTAATGGGATCCGATGCCCTCTTCTGGTGTGTCTGAAGACAGCTAATGTGCACTCAAATTAATAATAATAATAATAATAATAATAATAATAATAATAATAATAATAAACCATTTTAAAAAAGAAAAGAAAAAAAAAGCAAAATAACCCAAATGTCATCTCCCTTGTAACGGCCACAGATAGTAGTCATGACAGAAGGGGCGGTAGAGTTTCTTCTTCAGCATTAGACGTTGCTGTTTGCCAGTGAAAAGTCCCTCACAGGCTCAGAAGCTTGGACACCTGATCACCACCAGATGGTGGGGAGTTTGGGGGAGGTTGTAGAACTTTTGAGACTCTTTTCTCTCAGCACAGATATAGCAACATTGCTTCATTGTCTTAGGAATAATAAGTCCATGTGCGAGCATGGGCACTTTGTTTCATTTTGCTGTGGGAGCGTGGGCACTTTGTTTCATTTTGCTTTGAGTCTCACTGCGCAGCCAAAGCAAGCATTGACTTGCAGTCTTTCCACTTCAGCCTCCAAGTGCTGGGATTACAAGCCTGTGTCAGTATGCCCTGTGACAATGTCTTTTTGCTCTGTTTGTTTTGAAAGCGCTAACAACTGGGAGGTAGCAAGGGAAGAGAACACCTCATCTCATGGGTGGGCCAAGGAGGTGCTTGGGCCCTGTGTAGGTTGACTACTTTGCTGATGGGGATATCTGTGCAAGGGAGGGGACGATGGAGAAGTTACTCTTGAGCAATCGGGCCCATACTCCATTAGAACTATGATTGGTTGTCACACAGCCGAAAGTGTGTAAACTAAATTTATAAACACTCAAATGTCCAGGGTCTTTTTTCTCTGTTGTGAGATAGTACTTCCCTTCCAAGGCCTAGACAGAAGACACCATGCCCTTTCCAGAGTAGCAGAGCTGTTTCTCTGAGATAGTGTTGGTGACAGGTTTATAAAAATAAAACATTTTGATTTACAGGTTATAGATGCTTGCTGAGATTGGTACACAACATTTGGGTCTATTTCATTTGCTTCTTGTTGGGATGGGCTTCCAGCTGGGTTAATCTAAGGCCAGTAATTGTCTTGAGTTACTCTTCTTAAGCTCCCTTCGTGGTCTTAAAGAGTGTAGTGTGGTAATCTTAAAGAGTAGAGACTGCAATTCCTCCCACCAAAAATATATGGTCATAGCCTAAACTGTAAAGGAGACTTCATTTGGGAAAAAGTCTTTGAAGATGGAATTAAGTGAGAGACCTGAAGGTGAATTCTTCCCAGATTGCTCAGTGGGCCCTGGATCCAATGACAAGGGGTAACAGAGAAAGTGGATTTCCATGGTGCAAGACCAGAATCTCAGCCGAGGTAGGAAGATCATGGGTTCTGGAACAGCCTGGGATGCATACATCCTGCACCAAAACAAAAGACAGCAGAGGGGAGAAGCAAGAAGAGGGAGAGACCATATGGAGACAGAGAGAGAGATTAGAGTTGGGTAGCCAAGAGGCCTGAGCCTCCAGAGGCTGGGAGATGGGAACAAGGATTCTTTCCTGGAGTGTGGAGACAGTAAGGCCCAGCAAGACCACCATGCCATCTTTTTGCCTTCCAGAACTGTCTGAGAATACACTCCTGTTGTTCTAAGCCACCAAACAGTAACAACAGCAAAGGTTCAATGAACACCTACTGTCAGCCCAGGTTTGTCTCACGTGACTTCCTCAACATCAGTCCCCAGTTTCCCAGGGTGAAGCTGGGGGTGCAGACAGATTTCCACACCCACAGGACGGGGATGTGGTCAGAGCTACCTACACCCCAACCGGGAAACCCATGCCCTCAACATTCTGCTCCACACCCACAAGGACTCTTGATTGTCTTTTTTGTCCGTCTATCTGTCTGTGTACAACAGTGACAACCCAAGGGAAGAAGGGTAAAGAAGGGATATTCTAGAATTAAAAGAAACATTTCAGTTCTGTTTCCCTACTGGCCCTGAATTTGACTAGTAAACTTCACACACACACACACACACACACACACACACACACACACACACACACACACACAGAGCATCCTGTTGCACTCTTAACAATTATCAATGATCATCAAGAATTTTTGTGTATGGGTAGTATACCTACTGAGATGAGAAACTAAATCTGAAAAAAAATGGCTTTTTGCTATTTTAAATTATTAGTAATCAATCCCATTATAAAATAAATACCATAAAACAATAGGTTCCAGGAAATAACTATTTTCAAAAGCTGTAGTAGGTAGCATGACCTTGTTCCTCATGTGTTGTATGTTTGTGTACTGTGCTGGGGACAAAACCCAGGCCCTCCCACATTCTAAGCAGCCCCCAAACCTGACACTTTACATTTTTGCTAATCTACATTTGCCTGCACAGAGCACAGCAGTTTCTCTTATCTTCCACATCAGTCGAGGCATCGCACTGTGAATGGAAGCATAGAAAACACTCTTTGAACCAGGGTTAGGGGACTAAGACGTAGTTCCAATGATAGACCGCCTAGTATGCAGGGAGCCCCATGTTCAATTCCTGGCAGTGCCTAAACTGGGTGTGGTGGTGCATGTATGTAATCCCAGCACTTGAGAGGCAGAGGCAGGATGATCAGGAACTACGTGAGATCCTACATCAGGGGGAACAAAGAGAATGTCTTCCCCCCATGCAGATAAGTGCTCAGAAAAAGCAGAGCCTCACAGAATCACTAGGAAGTCTCCGGGACCCTCAGGGTCTCAGTTGGGGAAATGCTAGTCTTACTCTTACATCCAAGGTAAAGGCACACACAGTCGCTGGCCTTACAGCCCCTATCCTTGACCTTGTGACGCCTCGGGGTCCCACTGGATCTCCCCACCTCCAGGATACACGCCCTCCTCTGACCACCCTGACCTTTGCACTTAGCTTCTCTCGACCTGGAATTCTTCTTTCCTTCTCTACCTGGAAAATACTTACTCAGCCTCTGACTGTCAACTGAGAGGCAGCAGCCGGCCTTAGTCAGTCTTCCAGGTACTGAGCTTTGCCCCACCTGAAGCTTGACCCACACAGCAGCACATTCCAATCCCTCCTATAGCGGGAGGCAGCAGACAGAGGCTTCCCCAAGGCAGGGGGAGCTCCGTTTTGCTTTGCTATCCTGGGCTGGGTGGAGTGAGGGAATTCAGCTTGAAGGGAAGGAGGGTGGATCCTGCTTCTTAGGGGTGGGGAACACTCTAGAGAGGACCTGCCAAGCTGCTCCTGAGCCTGCCTCCCTTTCCTCTCAGGGTCTGCCCTTATAGAAGATGGGGGAGCTCTAGCTTTCCCCCTTCTTATCACCTACCTCCATGACAGAATGTGACTGGATCCATCTCTGCCATCATCTCTGTGGGGACAACCTTTTTGTCTATGTCTCTGCCTGCCTGCTTGTCTCTCTGTCTCTGTCTCTCTGTCTCTGTCTCTCTGTCTCTCTGTCTCTCTCTCTCTCTCTCTCTCTCTGTGTGTGTGTGTGTGTGTGTGTGTGTGTGTGTGTGTGTGTGTGTGTGTGTTGGCAGCATGTGCTCTCATACGAACTTTGCCTGTCTGAAGGATATAACAAAGTCAGCCTGTAGGTGTCTGGTAGGCAATAAAAATGGATGAAGCTTCAGTCGGCTCAGGCCAACAGGGAGATTTAAGGGATTGTGGCAGAGGTGGCCTAGCCAAAGAGGTCACCATAACTTGCTACAATGGACCCAGGTCTTCCTACCTGCTAAATGGAACCAGAAGTCCACACTTTTAGGTGACACCTTCTGATGTTCCAGTGTCCTAAAATCCATACCATGCTATGTCCTACAAAGAACCTCAGTGGGACTTGGGTGGGGATACCCTGCCAAGGAAGGAAGAAGGGAGACCAGACAGGGAGCTGGGCTTCCCAGCTAACCTTAGCTACTTCCCAGGGTGTTGCCCTGGTCCTGGAGTCCGGGCTCTGGCTGAGGATTCCCAGGGCACCGGCCCCACCCTCAAGAGAGCAGCGCTAGTACACTTAGCAGTACCCCAAAAGGAATCTCAGCTCAGCATGGCACTTGCCTGAGGTGTCACAGGTTAGCCCTCCTGACGGCCTGCCTGGGCCCTTCTGTCAAGGCGTGATTTCATCATGCCATGAAATAGTTCCCGAGCAGACCTGCCACACAGTGGCTCCACCCAATGAGCCACCAATTCTATTAATTTTTCTATTTCTATTTAAATTTTCAGAACTCTGATTCTTTACAACCCTTCAGGTCCCCAGCCTTGGTGGCTTTCCCCAGAACTTTAAAATTGAGCCCAATATGGATGTCTCCTGAGAAGCTCTGCCGGAGCCTTACAGATACAGATGAGGATGCTTACAGCTAACCATCAGACTGAGCATGGGGACCCCAATGGAGGAGTTAGGGGAAGGACTGAAGGAGCTGAAGGGGTTTGCAACCCCACAGGAAGAACAATACCAACCAACCAGACCCCCCAGAGCTCCCAGGGACTAAACCACCAACCAATGAGTACACACGGAGGGACCCATGGCTCCAGCCACATATGTAGCAGAGGATGGCCTTGTCTGGCATCAAATGGAGGAGAAGCCCTTGGTCCTGTGAAGGCTCTTTTCCCCAGTGTAGGGGAATGCCAGGGTGGTGAGGTGGGAGTGGGTGGGTGGAAGGAGGAGCATCCTCATAGAAGAAGGGGGAGGGAGAGTGGGAGAGGAGGAGGATCGGGAAAGGGGATAAGCTTTGAAATGTAAATACGTAAACTATCCAATAAAAAATGGCATACAATGGTGGGACCCTGGGAGGGGATCCAGTCATGAGCCCAGGACTGTGATCGCTAGGAGTGAGCACACACACACACACACACACACACACACACACACACACACACACACACACACAGAGAGAGAGAGAGAGAGAGAGAGAGAGAGAGATCTTTATTGACCCCCCATCCCCATACTGGGGAGTGAACTCTTCTATGCTAAGCAAACCGTCTACCACAGAGCCACACCCCCAACCCTGAATGACAGATTTCTCTCCTCCTTGGAGTTCACTCTCTCCCTTGACCCTCTGCAGTTTCAGGAAGGAGGGGTAGGTACGCTCAACTCTGTGCACCAGGGAAAGAAGAGATAGCAGAGAGTGACCCCGTCTACCCAGCCCCCAGTTGACACTGGCAACCACAGCAGACCCGTGTACTCCTGGGTCCATCTGCCTCGATGGATGTCTGAAGTTCTGTCATCTGGGCCCACGTCCTGAAGGACTTTGCATGGGCACCCCCGGGAGAGGGGGGACTTTCTCTGAATCCCTCCTTACCTCATTTTCTGCTTAGATAGAGCTGCCTGATACAGGGGTTACGGGGTCACCTGTGGGCAGCCGTATCTAAATGGAGGTCGAGAGGACAAAGGATCAAGGATATATCCCAATGAAGTCCACCACACCCCTTCATTTGGAAGCACAAAAGAAAGAGTAGCATGAATCCAAGTATAAAAAACAGGGGTGGTGGAGGGGCCAGGCAGAGTCTACAAAGTTGTGAAGCCAGAGGCCAGAGCCTCAAATCTGCAGGGGACTCGGGGTTGAGTAGCAAGCAGTAGGAAAGGGGTTGGGGAGCACTGGAAGGGGTTTATTCTTCACACAGGAGAGTCTAGAGTGCCAGGGATAGGTGTTAGTAGCTAGGACCCAGGTTGTTACAGGGATCGGGGGTCTGTGCTCCAGGTCAAGCCTATGAGAACAGGATGCAGTACTGCCCCTATCCCTGTTCAACCAGCCCCGCTCCATCCCGCAAGACACCAGCTCTGTGTGGGTACCTGGCTGGCCCGGGAGATGCAGCGGCGGACCAAGTCTCTGATGTTGTTGTGTTTGTCCATCTGGAAGTAGACAGTGGCGGTGGACTTTTCCTTCATGTAGGGCTTCTCAGCCAAGGTCCAGGTATGTAGCAGAGCTGGTTCACTGCCTTCCGAAGCCACAGGGAAGTAGGTACCCGATTGTAAAGAGCAGGAGTCCAGTCCTCTGGGTCCTGACTCGGCCCCTCCTGCAAGATCTGGGGCACCGGGAGGCTCCTTGGCCTGATCCTGAATGTACTGGGCCTCTGCGGAGGACAGGAAGTCTACCTCTCCTTCCTGGCTGAGAGCGCGCCAATAAGCCTCTGGACCCCCATCCAAGAGGGCATCTGTGGCCAGCCGGGCGCTCTCATTATCACTAAAATCAGCTCTGGCTGGCCGGATCCACTGGTTCTTGACATCTTCCAGACGTTTCCGGATCTTGCCCACATGCCTTGACCGGCTCATGCTGCCGCGTCTCTCAGTCGTGGAGGGGTGGCCAATCCTGGAGCTCTTCCAGATGTACGGAGAATGCAGACAATGCCAGGGAGGAATCGGGCTCCCAGTATTCCCAGGAAGGCGCTATGGGCTTCCCATACTGGCTTGCAGGTCCTGTCTTCCCCTCTTGCCTATTTGGAAAAATGATTCTTACTGCCCCAACAATGCTTCATAGGGATCCTCACCTGCAGCCCAGGGATTGGTTTATCTCTGAAAGCCACCACCCTGCCCGCAAGTCAGAGGGCTCATCAGTCAACGCCTTGGCACAGTCAACCATGGGATATTTCCTCTGCTTCAGCCTCAGGCTGAGCCGGCTTTCCCACTTGGTTGCACAACACGGAGGGCCTGGAAGCCCTCGGGCCTTTGTAACAGTGAGGATCCACCCCTCTAGTCCCACAGAACCAGCCCAAGGGATAGACCAAGGACCAAGGAGGACTGTGCTCTGGTCTTTGTGCTCCTTGGCTCAAACTCTGTTGGGTTCATATAAGGCCAACAAAAACTTCCCCAGGAACCCCTCCTTTTCTTGCACACTCCCTCCCCGTCCCGTGAAAGAGTGTCTATATAGTATTTGCCATTGACCTATTTGTCCAGTCTGCAAAGAGTTTCCAGGTCAGGGGATCATGCCAACCTTTGGGGAGTGTGACCGCTGGTCAAGCTACTGTTTGATGGCCTGGGAACCTATAGGATCCACCTCGGGGCTGAAGGAGGGGCACCTTCTATGAATGAACTCTGTGACCTCTGAGGGAGTCACCTATGCTTTCTCTCCAGACCAGATCCCAGCCTGCCGTGGATGGAACATGTGGGAGCCTGACTGGCTTGAGTTGGGCTCTGCAGGAAATAGGCTGAGAGGATAACAGGCAACTTGGAAGGGGACTCCAGAGAGCAAATGTTGAGTGGGTCAGGGGGAGTTGAACAGCATGGAGTGGCACTTGTCTTGGTCATGGACATGATAGG
This sequence comes from Rattus rattus, assembly GCF_011064425.1. Classification (NCBI taxonomy): domain Eukaryota; kingdom Metazoa; phylum Chordata; class Mammalia; order Rodentia; family Muridae; genus Rattus; species Rattus rattus. The sequence continues at coordinate 232,312,411 of NC_046154.1, read as the reverse complement.
ACACACAGGGGCTCAGTTCTCGGAGAACTGTGTGATAGGATAGAGTCGCACCTCAGCTTCCAACATTGGAGGTGCTTTACCTTCCAGCCTTCCAGCAGCAATGGAGGGCCTCTCTCTCATGCCAGGGTTTACCCCAGCAGCGATGGAGGGCCTCTCATGCCAGGGTTTACCCCAGCAGCTGGCCTGCCTAAGAGCCCACTAAGTGCATGAGGTGACAAAGCAGCAGGTGGTTGCAGGAAGCTATAACTATGGGAGGGATGACACCAGGGGACAAAAGCCAGGAACTGGCAATCCCTGCTAAGGACCTGTGCCAGGAAACTTCAATTGTGTGCTGTCAAGGAGCCAGAACATGGGAAGAGTTGATGCCTCTGGGCCATTGCTACTCTCCAAAGGAAGGCAGATTAAGGCTTTTAGGACCTTAGAAAAGTGACCCTGGAGACTTGGCCCAGCAGGACAAGTCACATTGCTTAAATCAGAGTGCACTTCAGAAAAGCAATTTTAAAAGGAATGTTTTTCCTCTTAGGACAGACAACCAAGGAACCCAAGTCACAATCTCAGGGAAGCCTCCCCTTGTTCTAGCCTCTCTCCTCCCTCAGTTCCTGTCCCCCAAGGACAAACCCACTAATCCCTCCTTGGCTCTCTGCCCTCTCCCTTCTTGCTCCTGAAAGTGGACCTGTTCCCCTCTCCCATAGCCTCCTCCCTCTTCCTGATTCCTGGGTCCCACTTGGTTCATTCTCAACATTCTCTGATTTTTTTTGCATTGCCCAAGTCCACTCCCCTTCTAGTGAGACAGACCCTGGGCAGAGGGAGTACCCATGGGTTTCACTATCCATGCCAAAGGGTATTTTGTGCTTCCCCGACTAGAGACCATCTAAAATGGTTCATGTGATCTCTTCCATACTCGGCAATCCTGGAACACTAAGGCAAACCAGCTCTCTAATACTGAGGGCTAGAGGAATTGCTGGACCTCAGAACAAAGGACACCGAGGACCAGGAAGACTGAATAGTTTGCCCAAGGTCGAACAACTAGAAAGTGGCAAAGCCCAGGCACTGGGATTCCAAAGCCCACACACGTTCTCTGTGGACCCCACTTTTCTGCTTCCATTTTTACTCTTCAAGCTCTGTAGAGTCTCTCCTCAGCTCCAGAGAGTGAGTAGGGCAGAAAGAAAGTATGCGGCCTTACTTTTACCTGGACATGATTCTGTGTTTGCTTGATAAATGATTGCATGCCTCCCTTGAGAGAGGGGTAGCTCTTTGTAACCTCTAGGGACCATTTCCCTCCCCACTCCCCACTGTCTCCTCAGAAAGCAGCTCTTAATAAACGCTGAGAAGAATCATCGAGTGGAACTTACCTCTTTAGAGACCTGTCCCCAGTTGGCCTTCACAGATTCCAGATATTCTAGTCAAATCCTTTAGAAGAGTCAGAAGACGTGAATGTTGGTACCACTCATCACCCTACCCACTGTCCCTGTACCCCTGGCAGACATTACTAATTGATCACTGAGTTCTTTCTGAGTGAGCTGGGAAGTGATTCCCAAGTGTAGCTTATAGGGGACCAGAGAATTCAGCTGGAAACATCAAGAGAGATCCTAGAATATGAGGCAATCTACACGACAGACTATTGGGGCAATAAGACAGGAGCAGAGATGGTTTTCAGAGAAAGAAACTGAGAAACTGAGGCACAGGGGGATTAATTCAATTCCTCAAGCACTTAGTAGCAGAGGGTGGGCTGGGTTTTTCTCTGAGGCTCTTGATCCTCTCTGCAACCTGATTCTCTAACTGCTAGATTGTGTGTGTGTGTGCCCATGTGTGCTTGAGACAGGGTCTCGATCTTTAGTCCAGGCTGGCTTGGAACTCACCATGTGATTCACGCTGGTTTAAACCCACAGTGACCCTCCTATGTCAGCACAATTTTAACCACACCTGGTTTTGTAATTACTAGTTCAAGTGAGAATCCTCTCTAGGAGCCTGATAAATTTGTAGTGGCAGTAGAGGCAAGCAAGGCATGTCTCAGTTTCTTAGCACCCCAAGTTTCTATCCCAGTTGGGGATTAGTGCAGAGTAGGCAGGAAGTCAATGTCTATTGGAACGGCACATGGTTAAGAACCCCAGACTGAGAAGCTGGGTGGTGTGGATAGAAGACACTCTCATGGGGACCAGGGCTTGCTTGTGTACTGGGTGGGAAACATCTAGAGGCCGTGGCTGAGCCCTGGGGGAACAGCACCTGCCCTGCCACAACACATCAAGGCCTGTAGCAGTGAGAGAATCATACAGTCTTGTTACCCAGTGACCCGAGACGTGACACTAAATTGAAAATTACTTGGCATATTAATTAGACAAGCACATCGTTCCCTGTCAACACCAATCTATTCTTTCAGCATAAAATCAGAACAGTGAAGGCAGGGCTGGGTGAGGTTCTCCAACATGTATCTGCTAGGGGCCAGGCAGGAGGTGGGAAAGAGAAGTGTCTGAGGACTCTGCCAGGTGTCCCAAGCCCCATTCACCCACAAAACCTTCTTCAGCTGCTTTACAGTGAGGCCTCTCCCTCCAGGTTAGTCTCCATTGGTCCTATCTTGAGTATCTTACCAAACCCCAGAGGCCTTCCCAGCATGCCCCACTGCAAGGTCTGGGACTCTTTGTTTCTCACCTTTGACTCTAGGCCCCTTGCTTGAGGTTCCTGACATGCGTCTCCTAGTTTTCCTTAGCGAGCACCAAGGGGCTTTCTAAAAATTAAGGTATCACTCACATGCACTAAAGTTTATCCCCATGAATGTACAGCTGCCAGGTTGAGACCACAACCAAACAATGTTCTCATCACCACTAAAGCCTTCCGAAGTCACAGCTTCCTCTCCCTCAGCCACGAGAAACCACCTACCACTCGTCTGTCTCTAAAACATTTTGCTTGTCCCTAGATGTCATATAATTAGAAGCACACAGGGTTAGATCTCTGAAAATGGTTTCTGGCTTCTTTTGTTTAGCATGATGCATTGTGATCACCCATGCTGTGCATCGGTAGCCATTGTCTAGTCCCGTAGTTTGTTTATCCACTTCCCAGAGAAAGGACGTTGGGGTCTCACTTGATAGGTTCATGATAAAACCGCTATAAATAATTGTATGCAGAATTTCATATAAACCGAGTTTATATCAATTGGGTAAACATCTAGGACAATATTTCTAAGTTCCATGGTAGGTGTGTTTGGTTTTTTTTTTTTCGGAGCTGAGGACTGAACCCAGGGCCTTGCCCCAACCCCATGGTAGGTGTCTTTATGACTTTGTAAGAAACTGCCGCATTGTCTTGTAAAGTCTGAACCACTTTTTATGCCCATCAGCAACAAAGGAGACTGGTTGTTCCACACTGTTGATGTATAAGCTTGTGTGTGTGCATGTGTATGCGCATGCATACATAGATATGCAAGTGTTTGTACACCTGCTGAGTGTGTGGAAGCCAGAGGTTAATGGCAGGGTATTTTCCTTCATTTCTTCTCCATCTTTTCTTTGTCTCCTTAAGCTTGGAACTCTCTGATTTGGCTCTACTGGCCCTGGGATCTGCTTGTCACCACTCCCCCAGTGCAGGGACCACAGATGCACACCAGCACACTTGCTATTTCACACGAGTTCTGGGGGCTCAACTCAGCTTCTCATGCTTGCACAGAAAGCATTTTATCCGGGGAGTCATCTCCCCAGTTCTAGAGTATAAATTCTAAGAAGTGACATCATGTGTTGTTGGTGACCACACTTGTACAATTTTGCAGACCCAACAACAAAACACAAACATGGAGTCCCTTGTTCTAAAGAGAAGGAAAGAAAATACCATTGGAATTACTGAGCTAGAGGCTTTGGTCTTTTTTCTGTGGTCTTTCTCTTGGCCTCTGGTGGGTTGTTTGCTTTGCTTTTTAAATTCTTCCGTCGATGTTCTCCTGTGCTCTGTGGGGTGTGTGTGTGTGTGTGTGTGTGTGTGTGTGTGTGTGTGTGTGTGTGTGTGTGTGTGCTGAGCAGAGATGAAGACCTAGATATATGGTAGGTCCCTCTCACAGACTCAGGGTCGTAAGCATTATCTCAGCCGCTTCCCAAAGAGCTGCTATAAATGTGGGGATACTGACTGACTTGTGTGGTTCCGGGGCAGCCGAACAAGAACACATTCCCCACCAGCCCTTCTAATAAGAGGCGCTTTGTAATTAAACTTTCTCTCTGGCTGTTACGTTAATGGAAGCCGCTAAGCCAGATGAGGCAACTCTGTCAGGGGTAATTGTGCAATTCAGGCTCAACACTATGTTTGAAGGAAGGTCTGGGAGCTGATCTCACTGATACGAACTGAAACCCGGTGCTTGGCCAGCCCAGCCCTGGGAGCTGGCAAGTCAAAGCCACACGCCCATTAGCTTTGTGAACTGGGGCCTCATGGCTCTGTGTGTGTGGTGACAGGAGACACTGCCCCTCACAACTGGTGTTGTACGGGTTGGAACTGGAACAAAACTCCCACCCTGTTCTGGGTCTGAACTTGGAAGGAGCAGGCCCAGCTTTGGGCCTCAGGGCTGCTGCACCCACCACCACCTGGCAGTAGGAGCAGAGTGGGAGGGTCCTTCCAGGTGAATGTGTAACCCTTTCTTCTCTGGCTGTCCTGCCCACCCGGTACGCGGAGAGAACAGAGTGGCTGTGAATCTGCTCCTGGATAATTTAGCGGAAAGGTCCATTTGTTTTTTTTGTTTTTTTCTTTTTTTCGGAGCTGGGGACCGAACCCAGGGCCTTGCCCTTGCTAGGCAAGTGCTCTACCGCTGAGCTAAATCCCCAACCCCGGAAAGGTCCATTTGGATAAAAGAAATGTCCCATTGTGCAACCTTGTCACTGTTCTGACCCACAGAAACAGAGGCACAGACGGGAAGCAGCCCTGTCTTCAAAGGAAGATCTGTCTGTCTGTAGCAGGGAAATGTCTCAAATGTTTCTTGCAACTAATCTTCAAATCATCCCAGTTTCCACAGATGTGCAGCATGTCCTGCTGCCAGGAAAGAAGGCAGGTAAGAAACCATCAATACAGAGGAAAACCGTCTCACACAAACAAACAAACAAACAAACAAACAAACAAAGGAAGGAAGGAACCGTGAAACCAGGCAGTGAGACGAATCGACCAGCTGGTAAAGGGGAATTGCCACCAAGCCTGATGACCTGAGTTCAATCCCCTGGATTCTCAAGGTAAAAGAAGTATGACTTTACACACACACACACACACACACACACACACACACACACACACACACACACGCTGAATAAATATAAAGGACTTACCTTGGCCTATGGGGGCTCACAGAGACTGGGTCACCAATCAGGTAATATGGAGGTGATGGACTTAGAACCCCTACACGTTTGTAGTAAACGTGCATTTTGCCCTTCATGTGGGTCCCCTAACATGGAGCACAGGCTATCTCGGCCTGCCATTGGATGTCCTTCCCCCTACATGAACTGCCTGGTTGGGTCTCAGTGGGAGAGGATGTGCCTAGTCCTTGGGACAGGATGTCCCAAGGTGGTCCCAAGGGAGGCTCCCCCTTCTTTGAAGAGAAGGGAAGGGGCCAATAGGAGGAAAGGACTTGTAAGGGTGGAACTGGGACAAGAGGCAGAGGTGGTGGTGGTACTGTTATTAGGATGTAAAATGACTAAAAATAAATAAGTTGTTGGAGAAAATAAATATAAAGGAATGTAAGAAAGCAAAGGAAAAAAAAAACCCATGAAAACAAGCATGGGGCCTTGAAAATGAAGCAATCAAGCAAACATGGTCCTGAACCATGGTGAATGTTAAGGTCGGGGAGAGGGCAGCCTTCATCCGTGAGAACATAGCACAGAATAACTCCACCCAGCTCAAAGGCAGATGCCTCAGGAGTGACAAGTGGGGACAGGGGGATGTCTGTCTGTGGGGTGAGGGTAGACAAGCCTGAGAGGGTAAACTTGGAGGTACATGAGGATATGGCTCCCCTCATGGGTGGATTGGAGGACATGAGGCTTTGGCAGGATAATGTCAAAGTCACTGTAACATTAGTAATGGCCACGCTAGTCACAAGGAGCTAATCCAGCTCCTTGGGGACATCTGGCCATCGGCAGGAGAGAGGCTGCTGCTTTGCCTGTGTGAGTAGTGACTCTCAGATGCTGCAAATAACAGGCTGCCTCCTGCCTGGCTGTCTGTTCCTCAAGCTGAACCCTAGCTGGGAGGAGGACTGTAACCTTCTGATGCCCTGGACACATGGCAGAGGAACTTCTGGCTGTTTCCCTCAGGGCACATCTGAACAGTCTGCCCTCTCACCCCTCATCTCCATGCTCCCTCTATTTGCCTGGATGGCTTTCCCCTGCCCTCTGTCTTGCTAGAGACAGAAGAGATAAGACTCCCGGGAGCCTAACCAAGGCCAGCCAGGCAGGGGGCAAACCCCAGCCATAAGAGGTCAGCCGGGGAAACCTTTCCGGTTCCCAGAGGATGACAGCACAGAGTCTGCTCCTGAGGGGCCTCCTCCTCTCTCCCTGTTTCTTCTCAGTTTAAGCAGCGGTCACAGGGAAGGAGTCCTAGTGTGCAGAAGTTTGGAGCCAATTCCTCTGACCTTGCTCCAGCTGTGCAGTCACTACCGGGAACTGTACGACCAGGCAGAGGCCAGGCCAGAGGTGGCTCTTAAGCTAGGCACCATCCCTGTCACACAGATGAAGACCACGAGCTGAGGCTGAGGCAAACGAACAGAGAGAATGAGGTGTTAAAAGTCTCAGTAATTGAGACCAGCTGACCTTCTGGTCTCAGCCTTTGCGTAAGTGGAAAATTGTTCTTGGGGGTCAGAGGACAGGAATGAACCTAGTCTTCTTTTAATCTGCCCATAAGCTCTTCAGACTTCCACTATCCAACACATCAGTACACACACACGAGAATACCCATGTTTCTGCTGTTTGTTACTAACAAAACTTAGATCTTCTGGAATTAGAAGACCTTCCTATGACACCTAGAGCCGTCGTGGGTGGCATGAATAACGAAACATATTCTCTTCCGGACTTAGACGTTGAATGGCCATCTTGGATTAAAGTGTCTGTGGGGCTTGGTTCTCCCTGGGCTCTCTTATTGGCTGTGGATAGATGGTTATCTTCCTTCTGCACCCTCATAGGGTGCTCCCTCTGTGTGGTGCTCAGGTCCTCGTTTCTCATAGACACTCCAGGCAGTTATAAAGATGGAGAGCTACATGTGTTACCAGGTACAATGACTATTCTTGATGGTTAGGTTGACAACACCTGGAATTAACGAAAACCCAAGCAGCTGGTGTGGTGGTTTGAATAGGAATGACCCCCATAGACTCACATGTTTGAATGCTTGGTCCACAAGGAGTGGCACTATAAGGAGGTGTGGCTTTGTTGGAGTGGGTGTAGCCTTGTTGGAATAGGTGTGACTTTGTTAAAGGAACTGTGTCACTAGCTGGGAGCCTGGAGCAAACTGGCCTGCAGCCAGATCAACAGGTTGGAGAGTGTCCCTTCCAGGCAGCTCAACTGGTCTGAGAGTGTCTTTCTCAGCATCGCTTCCTTCCTGCTTCTATATGCTGGACAGAGGGAGGGATGGGATGAATCTGGTCAGTTTCAGGAACTTCCTGGGGTCACTGAGTTGCTTGCTTCCTGAGCTTAAGGAGCTTCTCTGTAGGATGGAGTCATTACATATCAAATGATCACTAAATACATGCAGACATGCAAAATTCTCAAATGAGAATCCAGATCTGTGTGTTGTGAGTAGAACACACAGTAGTAGCCTGTACACTCATCCACACTGCGGGGCACCAGTTGTGCTGATTGCTTCAGGCTACTTCAGACAGAGAATAAAAGAGCCACATGTTGGAGGTGGTGGCAAATAAGCTGCCTTATTGGCAGTCAGAAAGGAGATAGGTGGGGGAAAGAATTAGTAAGTTTCAGAGGATGTGACCTTTGACCTGACTGTTGAAGGGAGGAATCCCAGTAGCATGGAGAGGACAGTCAGGTGGAGGCAGTGGCCTGTGTATAGTTGACAGTGGGAAAGACCTGTTCCTGCAATTCCAGAAGGTACATTCTGGAACACTTTGTCAGCCTGTGGGTCTGAGACATGGCTGTCTTAGGTCCAGCCAAGCTTGTAGTCCTGTGGGATGTGGGGCTAGAATACCCTTGTATTCTGAACTCAAAGCCAGAGGCTCAATCTGGAGTCCCCCGTGGAATGAGTACACTTGCTCCAGGAACCAAGAATCTGGGCCTGGCATGTTGTTCACGTACCCAAAGGCTCCCTACTGCCTTCGACAGTAAGTGGGACCCTGTTTTAGTTACTGTTCTATTGCAGGGTTAAGACACCTTAACCAAGGAAACATATAAAGGAAAGCATTTAATTAGGGGCGGGGGCTGGTTTGCTTAGTTTCAGATTAGTCTATGACCACCCTGGGGGAACATGGTAGCAGGCAGCCTCTAGTAAGAGCAGTAGCTGAGAGTTCACACTTTATCTGTAATATGGGGTCGGAGATTATGAGACTGGGCCTGGTGTGGACCCCTCCAACAAGCCCACACCCCCCAGTTTTCCTAGAGAGTACACTAATGGGAACCAAGGATTCAAATATACGAGCCTATGGGGCCATTCTCATTCAAACGGCCACAGATTCACATTTAAAAGATCCAGATTCCCTATTGAGCAGCATGTTTGCTTCTCGAACAATGCAGCTCAACTGGAGAATCCCGGGTGCCTGTTAGCCTTCCAGAGCTGTGCCTTCTAGAGCTCCCAGGGACGTCCTGGGGAAGCTGAAGCAAGGTGGCAGAAAGGGTGCACGAGTACGCGCATGCTTCTAAATGATTACCCGAGGCTCCTTCGCTCAGTTACGCCGGGTTAAGAGTGACCGTGAGAACCCAGCATCCGGAAGGAGGCCAGGAACACAGTAGGTGCCCAATAAATATTTCATAACATCCTGAGCGTGTGAACTCTATACAAAAGCTCACAACAGTCTCTCTCTCCCATGCTCTCCCGCACCAGGACAACTTTAGCAGGCAACCCATTGTGTCTGTTGATGGACAGAGGGGCAGGCGAATAAAGACAGCGCGAGTGTAGATGGGCTGGTTCCAGAAAGGCAAGAAACTCCGGGATTTTGGAAACGCTAACGGAACTTAACTCTTTGAGCATGCGCACTGGGCTTTCCACCAGGGTCTTGAGACTCAGGCCGGAAGCTGCTCGCAGGTGCCTCGTTAGCGCAGTAGGTAGCGCGTCAGTCTCATAATCTGAAGGTCGTGAGTTCGATCCTCACACGGGGCACAATACTTTTGGCCGTTCCAGGTCTAATTTCTTGCTAGAAGCGGATTTATTTCTGTCGTGGAGCGCTCGTAACGCAGAGATTCTTGCTCTGTCTAGGCGTGGAATGGCTTGGCACGTTCTAGGAGGACTTGGATCTTGTAAACTGGTGACCGCTGGGATCCCGGACTGCCCGGGGGCTGGGGAGGCTGTACGTTTCTGGCTTGTTCAGGGTCGGGTGTGGTGCGAGGGGCGAGCCGAGCCGGGCAGAAGGCGGTGGGTACCCACCCAGGCACGCCTGGGTCTCAGCCACTTCTGCAGGCAGCAGCCGTGCGACCACAGGTCAAATAGCAAGTCACATAGGGATGTGTCGGATATCACCCATCCCCATCTTCCGAGCTGCTAACCTCCCCCGGATAATTGCGGCAGGGAGGACTCTAGAGAGCCGTTTTCTGCTGTGTGTTTACTTCGGTGGCAGATTCGGTTGCTTGGAAGGTAGACACAGGTGGCTCTGGGATTCAAACTTCCCTGAAAACTCCCTGGATCACCACAAGCCCCCACTTTGGGTGGTAGTCCTCAGTAATGTCAGTTCGTAGTCTAGTAATCCCTCTCACGCTTGGTTTTCCTTTTCCTTCGTACACATCATTGCATAGTTTCCTTGGAGGACGCTTAGAGAATACTTAGCAAGCGGACACGTGGCTCTACCGCAAGGTCCTTCCTTAAGGAGATCGAACCCGCCTTCCCTTCAACCATGAGGTTTGGGGTCTGGACTATAGGAATTGCCAAAAATGGAAACTGAGCTTCTGGTCAACCGTGTGGCTCAAGTTGGACTCTGGGCCATTGGGTCTGGAGTCTTTCTTCTTACAGCATTTTTGTTTTGATTTTTGAGACAGGATTTCTCTGTGTACCTCTGGCTGTCCTGGAACTCTCTCTTTTAGACCAGGCTGATCTCCAGCTCAGAGAGATTCTCCTGCCTCCACCTCTGGAGCATTTGAATTAATGGCATGAGCCACCATTTTAGTAGTCTGCCCATCTCTTTCCTTCTTAGAGACGAATCGACATCCAAAGAGCCCTCACTATGATTGCCTAACAAGACCTTGCTGTCCACCGCTGACCTGGGTCACTGGGTCCCTGCTCTCACAGACTGCAGTCACAGGTGTGGCATTTCTTACTGTCTGCCAGCAGAGCCAACATGGAGAGCTCAGCTTCGCGAACTATTTCGCCATTGATGTCCTACTGAAGTCAGTCTTTGGGGCTCAAAGCCAGGAGTTGGGAGGTGTGTGTGGGGTCATGCCATAAATCTGCCTTTCTGTTCCTAGCTTCCTAAGCTTTGAAGACCTTCATCCACTAAAATTCCTAAGATTTTTTTCCACTCATGACCCCTCCCTTTTTGGCCTGAGAAATTTTGCAGGAACCTGGGTTTATAAGTATATAAATAAATATGCAAATAAAATTTATTTTTAAGTTGAAAAATATCTTGTGTCTGGGGAGTCTGAAAGTTCATGGGCTGCTATAGTACGAATGCTGTGAATGTCCACCATCCACAGTGGACTTGAGGCTTGTCAGATCTTCTTCGGTAGTCTGAGGGGGGAACTTTAATTTTAAAACCAGTCTTTAACACCCATTCTGGTTATACATATAATTTAACCATTTATTAAAGATAAAAGCAAATTGGCACACTGATAAGATGAAAGTGTTCATTTAATTTTACACAATGAATTAAATCTTGGCTGAGTATTTGATTCTGCAACATATCGAATGTTTTCACCCTTCTTCAGAGATGACAGGTAATGTGTTGGGTATGGTAGTGCATGCCCGTTCTCACAGCACTTGACAGGTGGGGGCAGGCAGGCGAGTTCACAGTTATTCTCGGTCTCACAGCAAGTTTGAGGCAAGCCTGGGCTACGAAACTATGTCTCAAGAGAGCAGGCACATAACCCACCTCGCAAAGTTGATGATACTTTGATTTTATAATTAGCAATGTTAAGAACATTGCTTTGCATAAATGTGTACATTCTGGGCCACTGCAGAAATTGTTGGAAATTCTGACCTGATCTCCAGCCAACATTTGCTTAGTGATTTTATTTTGAAACCCAAACAGTAATTTTGACATTGCGAGCTAGATCCCAAACACTCTACCAAGGAGCCGCATCTGCAGCTCAAACAGCAATTTTAAAAACCAAACATTTTAACTGTGATACAATGTAAAAATGCCCTAATTTGATACAAGCTGAGGGATGGCGGTCCAAACACAGCAGATGTTTGTTCCTGTAGTTAACCCGTTATTTTTGTATACAAACCAAAAGCTCAGCAGGTACAGCAAAAACCTGGGGGTTCATAGCATACAACAATCTCAAATCGGAGCTGAGATGTTTTAAGCAGTGGATATTGGTGTTTCGTGGGGTGACATAATGGGACGGCCACATCAGGGCGCCATGGGAAACACTTATGCACAGACAAATGAAGGCTGATAGGCGACGCTCAAAGTGCACCTGCTAGCCGCGTTCTGGAACGTGCCCAGTGCGCATGTGCGTTCAGAACAGAGGCTGAGGTGGGGCTGTGTGGTACAATCTTGGTAAGCACCGGAATCATTATGTATTTGATATTGAACTAAGTTTTGTTTGTTGTGTGTTCAGAGACCTCTTACTGTTGCCAAAGTTTCATGACTCCCCCATTCAGTGGCAGGACTCCACATAGGGTCATGACTTACAGTTTAAGGAGCTGGGGTCTATATCACACAGGGCAAATGCTGGGATCTCAGTTTTACCAAACAGAGGCCAATATTGGGTCTACTTGTCAATTAACCAAGGAGCTATAGAGCCTCTTCCAGCTTGATCGCGCTGACACTGTGCCCCTCCGATCCCTGCTCTGCAGTGGGGCCCGAGGCCCCGAGGCCCTCTTCTTCTGTGAAACTGTCATCCAGCTACGCATCTCTGCTTCCTTTTGTTTCTGTTTCAAGGCCCCAAAGGCAAAGTAACGTGCGTGCGGGTGCGTGTGCGTATGCGTGTGCATGTGCGTGTGCGTGTGCGTGTGCATCCGCACGATGTTCAGGGTGTCCTGGAGGAGAGTGCAGCTGCATTCCGAATGATGCTACTTCACGGCAGGCTCAACACGAGCTGGGCAGGTTCCAGATCTCAGCTAGCAGTTGCACTTGAGCCTAGCCCATCAGCCTTGGTTTGTCTATGTATGTGGGGCCTTTCCCATGGTCCCGATACGGTCACCCTGCCCTGAATCTTTGTGCATGCTTAGTTGTCAGCCTGGAACAGTGTGGGTCGCCATCACTGTGACACAGATTCCTGCTGCCTGGGGATGTAGACTAGCTCTGGCAGAAAGGCAACCCCCATAAGTCTGTTCTTCTGGCGTGCTCTCCTTGGGCTTTCAGTACCCTCCAGTGTTTGCATCTATACTTGTTTCCCTGTGAGTTTGTCTTTTGTTATGCTTGCCCTGCGTAGTTGTGTGGTTTGGACCCAGATTGGTACAATGACATTTAGCATCAAATTCAGAATCTCTGATAAGTGCACCCATACTCATAAATCATGTCACATGCAGTCCTTGTCCATGTCAACCTCTATGGTGGTCACTTTGGAAGGTCCCCTTCCAACATACACAAACCTTGTTCAGCCCTGGAGGAAAGCCCTACGAATGAATGAAAAGGACTGTGACCGACAGCACAGGGGCTGCGGAGATGGCTCAGTTGGTGAAGTGCTAGCACGAGGAGCCGAGTTCAACCCCCAGAACCTGCATTAAAAAAAAAAAAATCTGGACCTGTCTCAAAAGATAAGGTGGATAACACCTGGCAAATGGCAACCAGTATTCTTCTCTGCCCTCCACAAGAGCATACACGCATGTGCATGTGTATACTGTCCCTCCCGCCCCCAACTCACGCTGGAGTGTAGCCAGATGTGGGCTTAGCCCAATAAGAAAGAGTTGGTGCCAGAGAGTTTTACAAACAGAGCACTGATCCAGAGGTTGCTCACACACTCAAGCGAGCCCCTGAGAAACTCTCGATGCAGCCAGAACATGAAACATTTCAGTCAAGTTCAATGTTTATTCAATGGTGGAGAGTTCACATTATTTATTTAAAAAGTAACAAACAAAACCAACCTGGGTAAGACTATGGACGCAGTGTTAAGAAGCAGGAAGAGATAATGGGAGATGCACTTTATATATTTGATTAAAGGTGAGAACCTTTGAGATGGCAATGCACAGCATGTGGCTATTTAGCTCAGAAAACAAGAGAATGCAATAGAAAACTGTGGAGAGAATCTCTTGCAACGTATGGAAGAATCACCTGTCAATAAAATGCCGTTGGCCTATTAGCTCAGGCAGGAAATAGGGAGGTGGGAGTTGTGGTACATTCTGGGATAGAGTCAGGTGAAACACTGAGGAATATGGTTGCACGAAACTGAAGGAGAGGTAACCAGGCATGTGGCATGACGTAGACTAGTCTAAACAGGGTAACTGAGTTAAAAACTAGCAGAAAACAAGCCAAAGCTACTGGCCAAGGCAATTATTCACAAATAATTCCATCTCAGTTATTTCTGGAACTTGTGCGAGGGTGGAAAAGCCCAAGGTTAGAAAACCATCTTCATTTGGGCAAGAATGCCTTTTGGGACAAGAATGGAAACTTTAAAGAGGTATTACATACAATTCTATGTCCAAGGTCACATATGAGTGCATGTGCGTGCATGCACACACACACACACACACACACACACACACACACACACACACACACACACACACGTAATTAGAGTAGGTCTAAATTCCAGTCAAAAAGGACCTAAATGGGATGGAGATGACCCAGCACCTAGGTGCACTTACTCTTGGAGAGCACTTGGGGTTGGTCCCAGCACTCACAGGACGGTTTACGACCACCTGCTAATTCTTGTTCCAAGGGATTTGACACCCTTTTCTGACCTCTTTGGGCTCCTGCATGCACAAACTCACACAGGCACACATAGGCACACAGATAAATCCTTTTCTTCTGAAGGACTTCAGAGATGGTGTTTGCAATACACAGCTGATGGTGGCAGCCAGAAACACGGCGTTTTAGAACTTGAATGCTTTTAGGTCTGCAGGTTCCTTTCCTAAGATACCCACCACCTTCTACATTCTATGTCCTCTATTTCTGTGGCAAAACACCAGCAAAGTCCTACATTGTAATCACTGAAAAGGGCCAGGCTGAGGAAGAACCCCTGAGAAACCAATATTTGCACCAAGACAGGTAGTATCTTGTAATTATGATTCAGTGGATAATATAGAGCGTTTTCCAGATGTATTTGGTCTACCACAAGATTCTTCTTAGTGACCCCGGAAAACAAAATTACTGCAAAGTACCACACAACTATCATATAACCGAGCACAGGGCTGGGACCTCAGATGCCTGTTGAATAATCTTCACAGGTCCTCAGGGACGAAGGGAGGCCCAGGCAGCGGAGGGGGAGGGGTAGTGGCAGCATAGTGGCTACTGTCAGTAGAGGGAGGACAAGCTGAGCCTGAGCCAGTGCTGTGACGGGTGGGGTCACAGCAAGAGGCCCAAAAGATCCGAAGCGCAGAGCACACGTCTGCCATTCAGACATTCTCACTTCTGCAGGCCTCTAGCCCAGTCCTGCTTGTTGCTGGAGTGAGGCCCCGTTTTTGTTTGAAGTCGCATTTGCCTATGCTGGGCATGTGAGTATGGCAGCACGAGCGCAGCTTGGTTCTCCCCTTCCAGCCCGTGGGCAGCCTGGGAACTCAGGTCATCGGGCGTGGCTTGCCCCTGTCCTCACGCAGCAGCCTCCTCCACCTGAGTCCTGTTGTTTACCTCTCCATTTATCTTTAAAATTAACCCCATCTCATCGGCTGAACTCTATGCAGTCTTTGTAAGCAAAGAAGACACCTCAGTCAAAATTTCCAAAAAGCTTTATTGTGAAATATTCTAGAAGCCCTTTACAAGCCAAAGCATTATAATTCAATAAAAACATAATTTTATAGATATATTTCTCTATACAAAAAGCTGATCTTTACAAAAATTAGAATAAATAATTGGAAAGTGAGTGCCACTGATTTAAAAAAGAGATCTCTGATTGCTTCATGGTGAATGCCTTCTATGTCACCAAAAGATGAGGGTGCGGACAGCTGCTCTGAGCCTGGGCTGTGAGTCTCCTGCGAAGATCTCGCACATTCTTGAGAAGATCGGATTCCGTGTGGTTCCATTCTGTTGGCTTATCTCTTGAAAAAACTGGAAAATAAAATTTATAGTTATTAGCAGCTCAGTTTTCTGATACTAATATAGTATTTACTTTCAATGAATAATCAATAACAAAACCAACAGATTAAAAACAAGTTTCTTGAGCAAAAAGCCAACCATATTACCCTGCCCTCTGTGCTTTCATTTCCCAGTCCAGGAGCTTCTGTTGCTGCTGCTGCTGTTGCTGAACTCAATGTCCGCAGAGAGCTCGCACACTGTATGCGTAAGTCAGACACTGTATGCGTAAGTCAGACACTGTATGCGTAAGTCAGACACTGTATGCGTAAGTCAGACACTGTATGCGTAAGTCAGACACTGTATGTGTAAGTCAGACACTGTATGTGTAAGTTACACACTGTATGTGTCAGACACTGTATGCGTAAGTCAGACACTGTATGTAAGTAATGCCGTCAGACACTGTAATACACTGTAAGTCAGACACTGTATGTAAGTCAGACACATGAACGCGTAAGTCAGACACTGTCGTAAGTCAGACACGTATAAATAAGTCAGACAGGGAGGACAGACAGACTGTGTAAGTCAGACACTGTATGGAGTTACACACTGTATGTGTCACACTCCACAGACCACGTTCCCTCAGATACTGGGAGAGGAGGGACAGCTCGGTCGTGAGCACACTCCACAGCCACGTCCCTCAGATACTGGACAGCTGTCGTGCAGGGCAGTCCAGCTCAGCACTGAAGTAACTTGCTGCTGGAGTTTACACTGCTCCATCCCGATGGGAACACTGGGAGGGAGGGAGTACCGCTCCATATTTAAATGGCTTCAGCTTCTGAAGATGAGTTCCGTCCCCCCAATACAGGCAGCCATTACACTTTCATTTCAAACAACGGGAGCTCGGCGGTGATGCGCAGATTATCTGGGTGTGCACCGCTCCAGGTGTGTGTGTTGGGGGTGGGGGTGGGGCTGGGGGTCCCTGCTGCAGGCTGGAGACCCAGGGCCGCGCCAGCTGCCTGAGTGAGACAGTGGACCTTGTCTACCAAAGCAAAATATTTAAGTCTGAAGAAAGGACAAGGCTTACTTAGCCTTCTGCCATAGAACATCAGATGCAGCTTCACATGATACTGGTATCTCATGATTTGTTATTAGTCACAGTTCTTGTCTTCTAGGGATCTGTATAAAAGGTTGTTCTTCTAAGAGAGCTCAAAAGTCTCTCCAAAAATCAAATTTTGCCTTATCTAGACAACAGCTTTATTGGAAAGCCAGTTAAAAGTCTACAGATTTTCTTGTCCTCTCCTTATCAGATTTTAAAAATTATATATGTATAATACATATATGTATAAATATATATGTATATAATACATACATAATTTTTGGTTTTGGGTTTTTGTTTTTCTTTTTTCTTTTTGGTGATAACCCAGGCCCCACACTGGGCCTCTTCATACACCAGGCTGCTCAGACTGGCTGGGCCTCGATCTGTCTTCTCAGGCTCCCTAGTGGCTGGGATTATAGGCCTGAATATACGCTCACCCTCCAGCCCCTTTTCTGAGTTACTGATTCTACTGGGATAGGATGAGTTCCTTAAGGGCCAACTCATGATCTGAGCCCTATCCTGGGCCGAAAGTTCCCTACACAGCCATCAGGCAGCCTGCTGAGCTCCTTCAGGGGGTGGGGTGGGGAGTGTTGCAGCCGTGTGACCAGTCCAGGCAGTGTCTACGCTTGCTGAAGACATGGAGTCGTCTGGCCCGTGTCTGAGGCTGCTCCTGTCCTGAGTTCCCCAGCAGAGCTGCGAGGTTCCCACTGCCCCATTCTAGACTTCCTCCCGCCACTGCCCCAGGAAACAAACCATGTGCTCTACCTCCTGTTAGTCTCCACTCTGCTGAAATATTGTGAAATGTAAAGTAACAGGTGGAGTCTTCCATATTTACCAACTTACTCTGTGTCGAGGACTCCATGTCGGAAACATCGTTTAATCGTAAGGTTTGAGGCAAGCAGGTTGAGTCCATGTGTTGCTTTTGTAACCAAGGCACTTCTGCTCATGAAGAGGAGAGAAAAAAGATGTGTGAGCAGAAACCCTTTAGTACGGACAAACAGTGCTCGCTAACGCACACTTGCACGGACGGTTACCATCTCTTTCTTGTTTTGGGAAGAACACCGCTGCCATCAGCAGACGTGGAATCAGTGTCAAGGACAGAGAACCGCCCAGAAGCTGTGCTAACGCTTAAGAGCGTCCTTAGCTAAAACAAAAGCCAGTGAATAGTCAGGAAATAGACGCCAGGCGCCAGAAGCATGGCTTGGTGGGAGAGCAATTGCCTGGCACACACAGGCTTCTGGTTCCCAATACCAAATGAGCAGATTAGGCAACGTCACCGAGAAGCAGTGTGAGTGTGTCAGAGGCCTAGGGTGGTATGGCTAAGTGGGTTACCATGGCACAGACCAGGTGAATCAGAAGCAGGAACCCCGATCACGGTAATGAGCACAGCAGCAAAACCCCAGGAGCCCTTCTGCTCAGTAGCTGCACTCCTCCCTGTGACACCCTCACAGGGCTGGTGAGAAGCTTGGCAGGTCAAGGCACTTGCTGCCGACTCGACCACTAGAGTCATTCCCTGGAACAGCACAGTGGATGGCGAGAACCCTCTTATGGCCATGCTGGGTCCCCCTGCACGCCATCATGTTCACCTGTCCCAAGTGATATCTTTCTCCTAAGCCCTCACCCTTCTTCCTTCAGCATGTAGTATTCTGAAACCTGGCCCAAGGGCTCCTTCTGGCCACAATGTTCCCAACGTCACCTTTTATTTCCTGTGACTCTGTGGTGGGGGAGAGTGTGCACACACACTTAGTGATCAGGAGTCAGCACACCCACCCACCGCCCTCAGGAGCTGCCTCTCCTTCCCCTGGGAGTTCTGAGGAGTAAACTTAGGTCATCGGGGACATGTGGACAACACTTTTACTGGCTGCGCCGTCTTGTTGGCTCCCACTGTCTTTAATCTCTGAGGCGTTGTCCTATTGATATAGCTTTGTGTTTCATGGCTTTCCTTTCATTGGAGGCAGATACTCGTGTAGTGCAGGCTGGCCCTGAACTTCTGAAGCTCTTGCCTCTAGCTCCCAAAGTGCTAGCATTGTAGGAGTGTGCCTCCACATTTGGCCTGTTCATCTTTTTAAAGTGAGTAATCCGATGTTATCGATACATCAGAAGTTATTGTAACCATCGTCACTGACTTTAGAACACTTAGTAGTGTTTCCCCAGCACTTTCTGACGACCACTCATCTCTCCTCTCAGTACAATTGTGCCAGGCCTGACTACTTCACACGGATGGGCTCACAGTGCATATACAACCCTTCATGTCTGGCTTCTGCAACAAGACAGGTTTCCAAGGTCAAGTATTCTGAAGCACGGAACATTCTATTTGTAACAGAAGACCATTTCCCTGTGTGGACACAGACATCCTCTCTCGCCTCACGTTTCACTATGCAGCTCAGACCGACCTGAACCTCCCCACACCCTCAGCTTCCTGAGTGCTTGCTTTACAGGTACAGGTGCCGAGCCTGAACACATGCTCTGCTGTTCACTGTACGAGGCAAACTGGAGCCTGAGGGAAGTACATACGAGGGAGGCTGCTGTTAAAAGGTAACACTCATACACTATAAAGAGACTGGCGGAGGAAATGCAGTAAAGAGGACTAACTTCCCCAGGCCTTACTCTGCTTTAGGATGCTAAATTACAATTTCCATCTAAAGTTACACTTGTCCGTCTGTCTGCCTGTCTGTCTCTTATCTATTTCGTGCCTGTGTGTGCGGAGGAGGACTGTGGAGTGAGTTCCTCTTCCATCGCAGGGATCCTGGGAATTCTACCTAGGCTGTGAGGCACGGCACCAGGGGCCTTTACCCACTGACTCACCTCAACCAGTCCGACAGAGTTCCGACTTTTCAGGTGAATGGTTGTAGGCCTTATCCTACGTAAGCTCGGTGCTGGAAGGCCCTGTGCTGCTGGACACACTGCTGCTCTGGGGCCGACTGCTTGGCAAAGCATAATCCTTACTAAAGTCAGAGTAGTTCTTAGGGAACAAGGCAGACTCCAGACCAAGAGCACCAAAGACCACAGTCACGTGGACGAAGGCAGTCCCGGGGGCGTTAGAGGTCCCTTCACTCACTGCCTGGTGAGGTCTGTGCTGGGACTGAGCTTGGGTTTCTCGTATGTGAGGCAAGCATTCTATGGCTAAACTCTGTCCCCAGCTACGTCTGCAGTCTCCCATCCATCCCTTGTACATCTCACCCCCAACATAATCTGAATGAAAGTAACAGAAGACAGCTGTGGAGTTTATTCGCGGTAACAGAGTGTTAAGGAATCTGTAACAGTGCAGACCCTGTGGACACTCACCTTCATGTTCCAAGGCTGCATTTGTCTCCTGCCCTAACAACCACTTTCTGGAGGCATTTGAAAGGGCAGAGGCTTTCTTTTCTGATTGCAAATGGAATTCCTTCTCTCTGGCTTCCTTCCACTGTATGCACATGGGACAGAAAGACCGTTAGAAACTGAAAACAGACGGCTCGGGCAGAGCGGCTCCTCCATTTTCCTCTGCCTCTCTCTTCATAGGATGACGCACACAGGCCTTGTGTGGTGCTGTGGATTTGGGGTGCGATGTAAGAACCCAGGGCAGAGGCAGGTCTTGTTAGCATATGAAGCACGAACCTGAGTTTGGTCAGCTCTGCCCAACAAGCAGCAATTGTTTCCCAGGTTCCAGGACTCATCAGACTCAGCTAACTTCCCAGCAATGGGAGGGAGTTCATTTCCCTTTAATGTGAATGCTGTGCCTCCACTACGAAGACTAGAAAAGTCAGAGACCTCTTCGCTTTGCTCTGCGACACACAGCAATCAATCAAAGGCTAGTGATTCCCACTGGGCCCAGCCTTCCCCCTATAAAATGAGGAAATTCATCTTAAATGAGTTCAGGGGATGACTAAGTAGTGAACTTAGGACATCCAGAAATGCTACACAGAAACACACAGACTAATTTTGTGATTAAAACGCCAATTCATCAAATACCAACTTTAAAGAATCTCACAATCTGAGGTCAAAGGACAGCAGAGATCATTTCCCCTCTACTTATTGGGGCACAGTCTCCTGCTTTCCCAAGACCATACGACAGGAGAGGCAGCTTTAGAACTCAGGACGGTGGACACAATGGATTGTGCAGGAGACACTCAGTGCACCCTCAAGTCGTTATTTTACCTCAAGTAAATCTCACCAAAGTCTACAGTCAGTTGACACGGGGCCAGTAATCCCTGTCTTGAAGGGCGGGCTCCCCACAGTGTTCCTATAGCTAATAATGTCAGCATTCTGGGTACTACCCCACACCTCAACCTTCTTTCCTGTCCTTAATAAAGGGCTACAAGGCAGGTTCCCTCATCGGGGTGAGGAGGAAGGTGAACCTGGGTCAGGGCAGTGAGGTGCTAGCTTCCAGGAGGGCACTGATGTTGACTACCTAAAGCCTGGACCTCCCAGGTCAGCAGAGTCCTGGAAGGTCACTTTGCTAAGGCTCTGGAGCTGCTGGGTCAGCCAGGAGATACCAGCTGTGACTCCAGCATCTCTGAGTGAGTGACAGGGGGATAAAGGATGAAGGTCATGCAGCAGGGCACAGAGCGGGAAAGTGAGCGCAATGACAGCATCAGCCCGCCTCATCCTCCTTACAGCTATGCTACTCTGGGTCTGCCTACTACTGGCTACAGTGTCTACCATTTAAATTCTCTCTACATTTTTAAGTATTATAGCAGTACTATATCATCAAGTTAACAAGAACAAACCCAGAAGTCAGTAAGCTGAGACATAACAATACAAACCAGGAAGTAGAACTTACATTTGTAAGCAGTGTCAGGATTGGACGATGTTCCTGAATAGCACCCATTACATTTGAGTCATTTAATGGGTTAGAGTGCCTGCTTGTGTTTGTAAGGCCCTGGGTCCGTTCAGGCCGGCATGGGAAGAGGTTAGCTTATCACACTAGCCAGCAGTCTGTAGGCTTGCCTTACCTTCTTAGCCTCCTCCTCCATCATTGCATCTAACACTTGGATTTCTTTCTGTCTGTTCTTGCGGAGGAGAGTGGCGACCTCGTAGTAGCCCTCGCTGCGCTGTCGATCCTCACGATTCTGCTTATGTAAAGTCTGAATCTGCCAGTCGGCATTCAGACAGGCTTGTTCCGCCTTTGCCAAATTGTCCTCCATCACCTAAGAAAAAGTAAATTCCAGAAAGATGCGGCCATCTACCTACTGTATCCAAGGATCTACTTAGCCTTGGTGGTGTGGTCCCGTCACCAGGGTGTTTGGACAAACACCAATCAAGTCCATCACTTGAGCAGTTAGAGGTGTTGGGGGCGGGGGTGGGCAGGGTGCTGTGGGGACGTTCAAGGCCAGTTCAAGCTTGGGTGGTAACCAGACCCTCTCTTCACAATAGCAACACTAAGCTCCTGAAGTGACTGCTTCACAGCCTGCACTGAGAACTTCTAGGTGAGAGAAAGGACAAGACAACAGCTTCTGGTTTTAACACCTTGAGAAGTAGTTAGAAAGAAAAGCCCCCTTTCAGATGTATAGGAACCAGGGAAAGGAAACAAACTATGGTGTTTCGGAGGGGTCAGCTAAGAGACAGATGTCCCCATCAGTCCTCATTTCTAGACCAGTGCCAACCCGAGACACACCCACTAACATTATGTAAAGGGACAGCACAGACGTCCTTTCTGAACGCCTCTTGTCCCAGCTCAATCCACTTCAGTTAGCACTCCCGAAAGGGCAGTTCACAAGAAATGCAGAAAATAACTGGAAATATTTTCTTAAGGCCTCAGCAATATACAGTATTCTCAACTCTGCCGTGACCCCTGATTTCACGCCAGTGTTTCCAATCCCGAGCTACTGGATAAGGTGCCTTGGAAATTCCTGTACGCCTGGTAGAGCCCCGGGGTTCTGTGCCCTTTGTGCTGCCCGGGACAATTCCAGAGGACACAGGACTGAACAATGTGGACCTTATTCAGTTCTCCTGTGCTGTCTTCTATGCCTTACTGTCCTCTCACAGGGCATGTAAGCACATCACCGAGGCCGTCAGTACAGGAACGCAAAGCCCTGGGACATCTAAGGACCTAGACAAACGAATAAATGAGTCACGGCAACTTCAAACACTTTCAAATGTGTGCTCTCAGAGGTCCAGCCCGAAGCTCAGGCCATGTGTAAGCTCGCGCACGCCGCGTGAGCCAGGCTCGGCAGACTCTCACCCTCCGAGCCCTTCTGCTCCCCATCTGGCTGTTCTCCAGCAGCTTCTGGAACATGTGCTCTTCGAGAGCCACTTTCCGCCTATGCGCATCTGTGTCTTCTCGGATTCCCTTGGCAATGGCCTCCTGACTTGCAGTAATATCCTGTTGAACACAAACAGACTTTGCTTTGTTCAGTCCCAAGGACAACGTAACTTTCTCCTTGTCAAAGTGAAAAAGGGAACAGGGGTGGATGACTCTGCTGACCACCTCAGGGTCCCTGAAGTTACTGTATATACACCAAGAAGGGCAAACATGCTCAGAATCGACCTCTGAATTCTGGAAGTTAACAGAAGGTGTGTGGCACGCTGTGGAACATGTCTCAAGGGGAAGGCATCCATTCCTACCCCAGCCAGAAGCTCTCTAACAGCCTTTGGAGCCAGCAGCCTTGGCAGGACACCCTGTGTAAGGTGTGTGTGAGTCACGCTCTGAGTGCGCAGACCTGAGAGGGTCCCACAGTCTCTCTGGTTGTCAGTGAAATTTCACACAATCAGAAAGTGAAGTTGAGGCTGGATTGCAGGCTGCTCTGCTGAATGCTCAGCAAAGACCCAAAGCTCGTGGACCTACGGCATTTCATTGCTCAGCTATGGAAAAGAATGAAGCACTGACTTACGCTACAGCATGATGGACCTCGGAAACACTGCTAAGTGAAAGAAGCCACCCTCGGAGGACCGTATATATGCTGCATGCCTAGGAGACATCCAGGATAGGCAAATCCACAGACTGGGGCAACAGAGCAGTAGTGGCCAGGAGTAGGGAAATGGGACATGATGCTAACGGTACGGTAATGGGGCAGGTGGAGAGCAAACAACCTTCATAAGGTCTAAGGTACAAAGGCGGAACACAGACTGTGCCAGCTGACGCGCTGACCACTGAGGATACCAGCAGTTGTACTTTAGTTCAGTATCGGGCTGAGCCCAGGGCCTGTGTGTTCTATCAAGCGCTCCACCACTGCATGCAGCCCCCGAAGTTATTTCTTTTTCCTTTAAGATTTGTTTTAAATTGTGTGTATGTGTGAAGTGCAGGTGTCCTCAGACATCCTGGAGTTGGAGTTATAGATAGTTATGAGCCACCTGATACCTGACATGGCTGCTGGGAACTACACTCTGGTCCTCTGCAGGGTAGCACATGCTCTTAACCACTAAGCTTACTCAATGTTCAAACTACACGCTGACAATCCAGTCCCCAGGATTTACTTTATGTGCATGGACATTCTGCTTGCATGTATGCATGAGAACCATGTGTATACAATGCCCGAAGAGGCCAGAGAGGGAGCTGGGGTTACAGATAGTTGCGAGACCATGTGGGAGCCCTCAACCACTGTGCCACTGCTCAGGCCCCAGGACTTATTTCTTGATTTGGAGATTTTTAATTATTATTTTTCTAATGACCAATAAACAGCTTAATTACTTTTATAATTAGCTAAAAATATTTTAAATTATATGCAGAAAAGGTACATATATAAAGATGTTATTGCTAAAAGTTATAAATCACTTACATTTAAGGTTCAATATTTTTATTCACGTGTATGAGAGTTTTGCCTGCATGTATTCAAGTATACCACATGTGTACACACAGAGCCTGCAGAGGCCAGAAGAAGGCACTAGAGTACCCATCCTTCCACTCTGGTGGAGGTACAGCTGGTTTTTAGGTGTTGTGTATGTGCTGGGAATTGAACCTGTGGCCTTTTAACCACTCGGCTGTCTCTCCAGCCCAAACATTTAAGTTTAAATATGGTTCGGCTCTACAGCAGCTCCTGCTGATGTTAACCATGAACATCTACGGCCATCCAGAAGGAGAACTGCAAAATATTCTTTATAACAATGTTTTTCTCAATTAAAACCTTGCATTAACAGCTCTTTTCAATGATAAAATATGTAACTATCCATTTGCTGATTTAATTCCAGATAATTGTAATTTAAAGCATTTCCCATTTCTTGCTTTGTGTTCCTCCAATCCCAAAGGTTCAGGGAATCTGAACCACTCAGCATGAAGCACTTTAGATTTGGGAGGGTTCTGGATTCTGAGTACCATGCAGGGTGATAAAGTTCCCAACATGAGAGATTTCAGACTCACTGGGGTGTTCCCATCACTGTCATGCAAACGCAGGGGAGCTTGGCAAACAGGAAACGAGAGATCTTGAGGCAAAACTTGGGCTCAGGCTGGTACTGCGGAAGTGTGGCCATACTACTGGAGAGCCAGGAGTCCAAGCATTACAAACACGCACTCTGCCATTAGCTAAGTTCCACGCTATTCTGCTTAAAGGGTAAAGCACAAGGGGGTCCAGCCTTGACACAAGTCAGTGCAGGGTCTGAGGGGCAGCCCTGTCCTATTGGAGAGAGCTGCTTTCTACCTTTTCATAAAGCCGTTTCTGTGCTTCCAGCTCCAGCTGTCTCATTTCCAGGTCTTTGGCTGTGGCAGCAATTTCTTGATCTCTCATTTGTACCTACGGACAAAGCACAAACTGTCAAGGCCCCAAACCTCACAGCACAACTTTTAATAGATTTAGTGATCTTGCACCATGACATCCCACTACGAGCACTACAAAAACAGGCAGGAACCGGACTGAAAACTGACTAACTGGTGACACAGCAGTGCCCTCTTGGCATCCAGGGCTCATCTGGGTTAAGCGTATGTGTTTTAAACAGCAAGCACAGCTGCCATATGCCCATGGAGACAGACAGACTGACGAGCAGGTGGAGACAGACTGGCGAGCAGGTGGCAGCTCTTCCCTGTTACGGGAACCAGCTCCCAGTTAAAGAAAACCAGGCAACTGAAAGTTGGGCTGGAGACAAACAGTGTTTACTCTTACTAAAACAACGTGTGAGCTCCGTATACCTTGAAGCTTCCTGCGAGCTGTCTGACCTGTCTGTTCTGCTCTCGGCGTGGATGGTGTTTATCTGGAGCTCACTGTCCCCAAATGTAACTTTACTTGGGGCTCTCACTTTTGTAAGTCAGCGGTTGGGTGAGGCACTCTCCACAGAATCTTCCTAAGCGTTTGGATGCCTACAGACGTAGGTGTTGTTAGCGGTGAGGATGAGGTAAATCATGTGTTTTTGGAAAACAAAACAACAACCAATCAACCATCAGTCCCCATAGATTCTTCCAGCAAACACATAAGGACTGTTTGTATCATGGTCTCAGTCACTACTGAGTATTTATACTGTTGACAGACAATGCACTAGTAAATACTTGTAAGGAAAGAGGCCGTAAAGTGAGTGCCTGTAGGATGCAGACACACATCAAGGGATAAAATACATATGGTAACTGACCTTGAGGAAGCTATGGGGAAGCACTAGCTAAGGTGAGGTCTGAGTGTGAAGCCAGAGTCCTGGGGGCACAGAGAGGGGAGGCAAGGCTGGGCACACACCACCCTACTCTGTTGGGGGTCCAGGCACAGAGCCGATCTGATTATGAGTTTTCAGAGATAAGTAGCTATAAAAAACCCACATGAATGTGTGAGTATGTCCATAGTCATGTGCACATGTCCCTGCTGCAGGTGAGGCACTCAGAGCACAGCACTGGGCTGTGCAGAGGCCTCTCCACTGCTACTGAGAAGAATCAGGATGCCTTACTGTACGTCAAGAGGATCTGGGATAAAGATACCAGAGTTCTGAGCATGGATCACTTTTGGGAAAAAACACACACTCTTTGTTAAGAATACAAGGCTATTAACTTGATTCACTAGTGAGGTAATTTAAAAGAATTGTAGATTGTAAAAGCCAATTAAAATCAGTCTTAAACAAAGCAAGAAGTATTAAATTAAATCCTTTATAAGAGTTAAAAATTTAGTATTTTATCAAAACTGGATTTTAAGCTTCCAAAATTAATGCATAAATTTAATATAATACTAATGAGAATTCCAATTGAATGGGAGAGAGGATTCAGAAAAATAAAAGTATCTGTTGGGAATGTAAATATTGAGTCACTGAAGGGAAAGAGCAATGGGGCGATGAGGTGAGAGGCCCAGTACTGGACTCAGTGTGGACGGGAACAAAGCCAGGGAGAAGATGGGGTACACAGGCCTGTCCACGAGCAACAACCCTCGGCCAGCAAGGGACTCAACGGCCAGTACTGGACGGCCTGCCTTCCAGACAGAGGTAAGCTCGGTCCCTAGCTCAGCCCTACAGTCAGTTGTCAGACAGACCTTGGGCTGGCTAACCTTTTCTACCAAGCACCAGACAGCAAACACTTTAGGCCTTGAGAGTCACAGCCTTGTCAATAATTCTAAAATCAAGATATGACACTATTGACATTTTTAATAGGTACTAGGTAAAGACCAGCTGAAAATATTTACCACAGACAAGGAAGGGTTAATATCCCAACCACACACTGCGTGGCAGCCACCAGCTATGTGTGACTGTTGGGCAAAATGCAAATTTAAAGGTGAAACCAAAGCTGGCTGGTCAGGGTGGCGGGGGTGAGCCTGGAGATACTGCAAACTGAGACGAACCTGGATTTTATTTCTATTTTTAGGAAAAGGTTAATAACAGCGTTTCTGTGTGTTTCTGTAGGTGGAGGAATAACTATTTTTTATATTTTCTTAAGTTAATGTAAATTTCCATCTGCCGTCTACTTTTGTGTGCCATGGTTACTTTAACCGCTGCACTGGTGTTTGGGTCACTCGCAGTGACTGTTTACAGATGGTGCTATGCTGTGCGCTCAGGATAAAACCTGCTCAAGGCACCTATACTGTAGACACCTCAGCTTCAGAAATGAGGAGGCACAGAAGGGCCAGCTCTCTAGCTCCAGATGTTCTACACTGGAAATTCTTTTTATATTGACCACGTGTGGGTTTTTAAAATAGAGAAGAATATTTCCCCCCCCTCACAACTGATACCTGACAAATTTTACTTCTAAAGAAACAGACGTTAGGTTGACTACTTCTCTTGGGATAAGAACAGGTGCCTGTTACAGTACATAAAACCGAGGGAGCTGCTCAGTGTTCACCGTGGACTCCAGCATCTGACTTAATCTGATGGTGTTTGTTACATGAACCCAAAGATCTTATGATTAAAGCTGATGAACCTTTCTCTCAATTTCATCTTCCAGCCTGCGTAGCTCCATTTCACGTTGATCTTGCTGAAGCTTTAGCAAACGTCTTCTTGCAGCATCCTGTAAGTGTATTTCCTTTATCTCCAGTTCCCTTTTCACAGCAGCTAGCCTGAAAAACAAACCCTATCACTTTCCAACAGCCCTTTGATTTTTCCCACCGAGTCGCCTGTGCTGTTTGGGTACATTGTATCTACCACAACCCAGCTCTGATTCCAATACATAAACACAGTCAGTACTCAAGGGGTGGTGGTTAGCGCAGTGGCCATACCCTTTCAGATTTGACTTCCAACAGTCAGCTACTTTCCCAGTGCGGGGATGGAATCCAGGGGCCTCCTGCATGCAAGGCAGGAGTACTTACACCAGGCTGCAGCCCAGCTGTCAGAGCATTCCAATACAAGCAATGCTCTACTACAGGAGGAGGGTGACCACAAAACCACTATAATGGCATCAAACATGGTGCCCACATCCTTTACAGTTTTAGTGGAGACCATCAGTTCTAGAATTGCTTTAGACTGTGCAGAGAAATAAGAATCAATAAATGTACAGATTCAAAACATGGAGAGAAGACAGTCTCCCAAGCTGAATGTGGAGGCTCCCACGCTGTTTTCCCAGGGGGTTAACTGAAGTTTCCTCAGTACTAGGGAAGCCAGGGCAAGAGATTTCCTCCTTTGCCAAGGTTTAAAATTTTAAGACTTTATTGATTTAATGTATATGATGAGTGTTTGCCTGCGTGCGTGCGTGCGTGCGTACCCTGTGCATGCAGAAGTCATAAGAAGTCTTAGACCCCTACGAATTGGAGTTAGAGATGATTGTGATTGCCTTGTGGGTGGGTGCTGGGGTCCAAGCCCAGGTCCTCTATGAGAGCAGCAAATGCTTTTAACCACCGAGTCAAAGCCTCTTGTCAAAGATCTTGGTTATTTTTGCTTTGACACTGGGTCTCACTGTGTAACCCCAGCTGTCCTTGAACTCTGAGTTCAACATTCCGCATGCCTCTGCTTCTTAAGTGGTGGGATTAAAACAAAGCACCAACACATCTAGCATTGCCAAAGTTCTAAATGCACAAGGAGAGGAATGATTTAAGTTTTAATTTGTTGGATCAGAGCTAAATTTAAAACATACTTTTGAAAATCACATTGCACCAAGAGTGATTTTTCAACACTCTTATTACAAAGCACTTCTGCCTACCATAAATGATTTAAAAAAAAAAAAAAAGAGAGCGACAAGGTCTTACTCTGCAGCCCAGGCTGATCTAGGAGTCCATGATGAAGCAAGCCCAGATTAGCTTTAACAGCCTAACAGTCTGGGAGGCTGTTAGGATTACAGGCATGAATTATGCCTGGTGTAGAATGAATATTTCTAAACAATGTTTTTAAAAATATTAGAGCTCGTATTACTTCTGAAATTTCATGCCAAGGGACAATATTCAACATTCCTTTAAAATTAACTTTACTACATGGAAGATTTTTTTTCAGTGGCATATATGCTTTTTACTAATATACATATTTGCTTAATGGAAATTACACTGGGTAACTATATATGATGTTTTAAGTAAGAAAAGGGAAGGAAACAGAACTTATCTGACTTCCATTCTAGATTTCCACAACAGTAGACTGCACCTGTGTCCCTGCTGGGTCATGTGACTTGCTCCTGTGTCTCTGCTGGACCATGTGACCTGCACCTGTGTCTCTGCTGGGCCATGTGACCTGCACCTGTGTCTCTGCTGGGTCATGTGAACTGCACCTTTGTCTCTGCTGGGCCATGTGACCTGCACCTGTGTCTCTGCTGGGCCATGTGTGACTGCACCTGTGTCTCTGCTGGGTCATGTGAACTGCACCTGTGTCCCTGCTGGGTCATGTGACCTGCACCTGTGTCTCTGCTGGACCATGTGACCTGCACCTGTGTCTCTGCTGGGTCATGTGAACTGCACCTTTGTCTCTGCTGGGTCATGTGACCTGCACCTGTGTCTCTGATGGGTCATGTGGACTGCACCTGTGTCTCTGATGGGTCATGTGAACTGCACCTGTGTCTCTGCTGGGCCATCTTCTCCTCCTCTTGAAGAAGCATCTCTCTTCTTGTCTCCTCAGCTCTACGGAGCAGCTCTTGCTTCTGGTACCACGCCTCATCCTTAGCTCTCTGCTCATCCACTTCAGCTTGCATATTTTCAACTGTCTGCCTTAAGTAGACACAATGTTTACTATTATGAAAATGCAAACAAGAAGGTTCAAAACAACCAAGATACAAAATCTAGAACCTGGTGAAAGCTCAATATGTGACTTTATTTCCAGATAATCTTTAAAGACATCAGTTGCCTTCAAATTTGGATTTGATACATGTACTTTATAATTCAAACTGATAGCTCATTCAAAACTTTACTTGAGGTTGGAGAAAAAGCTCAGTTAAAGTTAAAAATCATGTGCTGTTCTTGCAGAGAATCAGGCTCGATTTCTAGCACCATTTCTGGCAGCTTATAACTACTTGTGATGACCCTCTGACCTGTCTGGGCATCTGCACACACATAGTGCACACAAGCCCATGCAGACACACTTCATACACTTAAGATAATCTAGAGAAAAAAAACTTTCTTACTTATACTGTTTCATTCTTTGAAGAATAATTATGCCATGATTACCTCTCTCTCAAGAAGTCCAGTTCATCGTTCCTTATCCTTTCCCGTTCCTTTGTCTGATAGTCCACAATGAACTTTGGATATTGATTAAATATAGGATACTGCCCTTTTGTTAGTGCAACAAAAGCATCCAGCATGCTATTTGGATGAATATCAGCAGGCGTGGTCTCCATGAGATGATAAACTTCTCTAATTACAACATTTAAGTCCAGGTTATTCCGATGGTGAAAAAAGTACTGTAAGAAAACTTGAAGTTCAAATCAAGGCTTACCAGCAAAGCCCACTGTTAATACCCGGAAGAAGCAGTAAGAATGAGTCCACATGAGATGCGGAGACACATGCTAGGGAAGGGAAGCGGCAACTGACCTAGAGGAAGTTATGGGCAAACACTAGCTAAGGTGAGGGCTGAGCTATGCAGCGAGTCCTGGGGGCACAGAGAGGGGAAGAAGACGCTCTGTGTGTGGGGGGGTGTCCAGTTACACAGCTGGGTCGCTTTTATGTTATTGTGTAATAGTTTATGCAAGCAGAATTGACTACAAATCCGGGACTAGCCTCAAGCCTGTGATCCTTCTGCCTCAGCTTTCCTCATGCTGACTTTACAGGTCACACATCTGCAACTCCAGCTCGGGAGGCAAAGGCAGAAGGACTGCCCTGAGCTTCATGCTGGCCTGTGCATCAGAGGGAGTTTGAAGCCTCCCTCTGGGCTACAAGACACAAAAACACAAAACCGGCCAAGCACAATGAAACTCCCAAGTAGTAGTCTACACACATTTCTAGACAATCACAGACCAGAGGGGACACTGATGAGATCATTCACAGAACAAGCAAGCAAGTGTTCAACAGTCTTTACAAAGGAAAAAATAAACAAAAAGCAGTTATAATACCTGCTTGCCAATAATCTACACAAGGTCAGGGATGTGGTCCAATTTTTTATCTCTTATATTTCTACCACCTAACATCAATGTCCAATGCAAGCAGGTTCTCAGCCAGGAATGTGCTCCTCAATGTAAACAACTGAGACTGGAGACTTCTTGCTTGGGATTTGCTGTGAGGCAAGCACGCTATACACTGTCTGTACATCAGCGCCGAGACCTTTCTCCTACAGATGGGCACTTACCTCAAAATCATCCTTAAGAGTGCAGTTGAGCAAAGGCGCTCTAGAACAGGTATTGTAGGCCACCACGGTCATCAGGAGGAAGGAAGGGTGACTGGAGAAGATATTATCGAACAACCGAAGCCACTCCTCTCTTGTCAGCACTTCGGAGAACAACGTTTCAAGGAGAGGCCAGGCATACACCTAAAGCAAACACGAAATGTTGGGACCACACCAGTATTCTAAGAGCCACAGCAGCACTGCCAGTTTAAGTTATGCAGCAACTATGCTATTAAGAGCACTACGTTAATTTGGACAGCACTTTGCTTCCCCACGGGCTAGAGACTAAACCAGGCCTAAGGCACACGAAGCCAGTGCTCTACCACTAAACTACATCCTCAGCTCCTACGTGGCCTCTTCGTGGACTTCCAGAAAGGCAACTTAATAAAGAACAGCAAATTGTTAAAAATTCAGAATGCGGGCAGGACAGCCCAGAAGCCCAGCTGTTTGCCATCAAGTGGATGACCTGAGTAGGCCCACAGATGGAGACTGCACACGCACACGCACACACGCACACACACACATTCCCACATGCACACAATAAATTAAAAATTATATTATTCATTGGGGAAATAGTGTTTTATCCACTCCAGAATCAATTTTAGCTCTCAAAATGAATGTTACTCTAAAGCCTTTCTATTTCTTACCTGGGAAGTTATATCACGGTCTATGAAGTGCTGTAGCAGTTCCTTGTCATGAAATGCCAAAACATTTTCTATCATAGTAAGAATATTGATGGGAGGATTGGGAAAGTACTCAAACCAATGTTGACACCAATTGACTACAGAGGGAAAAAGAAAATCTGTCTTTAAATACCTTTATTATTATAAAGGGATTTTCGACAGTCACATTCTGTGGCTGTCTATATGCATATATTCATATTCCCAGGCTAGTCTTAAATCTCTGATCCACCTATGTCAGCCTACCTAATTACATTGGGCCTTTTATCTTTAGTATTGTGGTTGGCCCTAAGGGCCTCGTTACATGCTAGGCACTGCCTATCCCTAAGCTACATCCCAGCTGATTTACTCATTTGCTCCTCTAGCTGCAGGTTTGAAGGCAGGTGTGAACCTGTGTTCTACCTGCCTCTGTCTCTGGACTAGCTGGGATTACAGGACTGTACCATCACACCCTATTAATCCTCTTTTCTTCTCAATATGCTTGTGAATAAAGAAGAGATAATATAACTTTTTAACTGCTAGAACATCAGGTTCCAGAACTCACACTGATGGTGGCTTTTCTCACCTCATTTAAACCTCTGCTGGGAATGTCCTCACAGGTATGCCCAGCAATTCGTCTCGATGATTTTAAGTCTGGTCAAGTTGACCATAAGGATAAATCACAACACACAGCCTTTCCTAAGAAAATCCCCTTCTTAATCAAAGACAGCAAAACAGGAGTCATCAGGAACCAGAAGGTCCAAACATGTTTGATTAGGAATGGTTTGGATTTTTGTGTGTGTGTATGTGTGTGTACATACATGCCTTTATTGGCACATTTCCAACCACTGCCCTGCTTAGCAATAAAGAAAATTTACCAATGTGGTGCTCCATTCTATAGATGGAGCCCTAGGTAGAATAAAAAAAAAAAAAGCACAAGAAATGGAAGGAATTTATCACAGTAACAGGAAAAGCTAGATTCCTCAATGTTATGACCTCCTATCTCAAATTAGCAACAGAAGTTTCATCAGCAGAATATTATATAGTTTATGAGCGCTATTAATTCATTTATTACTGTATAGTTAGACTTGAGTTAATAATTAAGCCAAAGGTAAAATCTGGCAAAGATTTCAACTTCTTTAAACTGCTGTTGTTAGTGTGAGTCACTTTACACAGTGAGTGACCGGGAGCACACTGTCCTAACCTCGCCTCAGAGCTTGGGGTCTCTGCCTCGGTCTCATCTGTGGAAGGGGACAGTCGTGGCTATAGCACAGGGTAGTGATGGAGGAAAAAGGAGCCAACAAAAGTGAACTGAGGACAATGTGCCATACAAACCGATCAGTTCTGTGAGCCTCAGGGGTGTGAGGGCAGCAGCCAGCACCTGGGCACGCACGGCAGGCACGGGCGGCAGGCACCGCTCACCACTGTTCAGCCCTGAAGCAGTCCCATGAAAAGCACCAACCCTCAGGAGGCGCAGACCCAGCCCAGAACAATACTGTCTAAGAGATTCACCTCTCTGCATTTCCTGTAAGGTCCCCCTGTAAATGACTGCCCTGTCCGCTTTTTGCTCTAAACTTGATTCTCATGCTTCTTGACCTAAAAGTAAAACCTTCTAGATTCCCTAAGTGTAGCAAAGGTGCAGTCATTAAGTACTTACTTATGAGAGTAGCAACAACTTCAAAACAGATGAGCTGATTGTTCTGGAATAATTTTACAAATGGAAATGCCAAAAGTGGAAGATACGGCATGTCACTGAAGATTGCAGACCAGTGAGCTAATGCAGACAGGGTTCTGGAAGCAAAAGGAAGAAAGACCAGAAAGCAACAGCATTACTAAAGCATGTCTGGAGGTGACTCAGACTTGGTGGAGCCTCTCTCCCATCCTCAGGGCACAGTTCGTCTCTTTAGAAGCACTGGGTATTGTGGTGCACACCTTGACCCCAACAATGGAGGAACAGAGACAAGCAGATCTCTGTGAATTCAAGGCCAGCCTGGTCTATACAATGAGGTCTAGGCCAGGTAGGGTTATAATGAGACCCTGCTCCTCCCCCTCAAAAGAACCCAGTCTCCCCTCACCACCAACAAAAGAATTCAACCTCACACAAATGGTGGTATTACATAAACACTGTTCTGTGCCTTGAAGTTTTTAATTAACACTTGAAACATTTATATAGGA